>NC_051233.1:29824238-29929238 GCF_015220715.1 Pygocentrus nattereri
AGTGAGAGAGAGAGTGAGAGAGAGAGAAAGAGTGAGCGTGTGAGAGAGAGAGAGAGAGAGAGAGAGAGAGAGACAGAGACAGAGAGAGAGAGAGAGAGAGAGAGAGAGAGACAGAGAGAGAGAGAGAGAGAGAGAGAGAGAGAGAGACAGAGACAGAGAGAGAGAGAGAGAGAGAGAGAGAGAGAGAGAGAGAGAGAGAGAGAGACAGAGACAGAGACAGAGACAGAGAGAGAGAGAGAGAGAGAGAGAGAGTGACAGTGAGAGAGAGTGAGAGAGTGTGAGTGAAAGAGAGAGAGAGAGTCTCTAACCTGTATGTCATTCCTGCAGGTCTGCAGCAGCTCCTGTGAAGGAATATAAAGAATAAACGCCAACGTTTAGTGAGATGACATGTTGCGTTCAAGACAATTAAAAAAATGCTGAGCTTCTTATTTCTCACATCAAAACATTCCACCTCAACTGGCAGCAGTCCTTATTTCTCATATGAAAATACCACTTTAACAGCTTTTACACTGGAATTAAAAAGTGGTTTGGTTTGTGCTTCATTCATTTTAATAGCCCATGTTGGCTACAGCAAATTCACCGTTAATATGCAGCTGAGAACTACACCACTCAGAGTTTCATACAGATTCTTACAAAGAATGACTCCATCATTTCAATATCCTTGAATTTAGAGATATGCATGAAACAGCCTGTCATACATAGACTGAAAATCATAAGTCTGCGTAAAAACACTCAAAACACAGCACTGCCATCCGAAAGTGACGTCATGGAAGTCAGAGATCTGGGAAAACTCTGTTTTCCACAGGGAATTCTGAGTTGGAGGGCCTCTCAAGTGGATTTTTCCCAGTCAGAAGTCAGATATTTCCCCAGTTCCTACTTAGTCGCGAATGCAGTATTAGCATATATGAGTAGCCAGTGTAATACAGTGTGCAATATAGTGTGGTGCAGAAGGGGATGATGGGACCTGTAGCTTTTGTGCTCGCTCCTCATTACTCTGGAGAACCAACAGGTCGTCAATATCGATCTCCTCTGGCATTTCGTCCTCCTGGAAACACACACAAACATCAGCTCACTCCACAGGTTTTTTCTGTGTCCAGTCAATATTTATACAGTCACAGTTTTACTATCAATTCCTGCCAACAAGTTCCATCATATATCATATCATATCATTTAAAAGACTAAACTAATGACTTTTCCCCGCCTGTAAAATGTCCTCTGAGTTGTGATTACATCACTGTGCACCAAAATTATATTAGCCAATGATCTCATGTTTCATCTCCACCTCACGCCACCACACCCATCATGGAGCGAGAATGCTCAGCTACCTCAGGGACACTGCTGATACTGTGATTAACTGAAAAATATGTTCCAGTATGGAATAAAATTGCAGTATGATTTCCAATTCATGTCAACTTTAAAGCTACACTGTACGAGATTTGGAGACGCCTCTGGTGGAAATGTGTAATTGCATGCAACATGAAGAAAACTATAATGTGGGTTGTTCTCAAAAATAAAGATCTGACTCAATGTTTAGGTCTCAGATGCAAAAATAAACACTATACTGATAAAAATATGATTACAACAGTAGATGATTCACTCAGACACATCCTTCACCAAGTTCTGACTGAGTTCTCTTTGAATTCTCTTTCAACACGCTCACAATCATCAGATTCATCGGGCTCAGTGAAAGGGTCCGAAGCAAAACCCATGTAACAAAATGTTCTTCCACACAATTGTGTGCAATTACACATTTCTACCAGAGAGGTCTCCAAATCCCAAAAACTTACATAGTGTAGGTTTACTTACACAATTGCTGTGGAATATGGTGTAATTATGCTCCCTATCTAAGGTAATGAAGGTGTACCAAAGGCTAAAAGCCAGAAGGCGCTTCCTCTGAGACACCTTATTTTCTCAAATTGCCACCAACACAATGTCGTCATTGCTCAACGCATGGAAAAAATGCTAACGTTAATACTGTTACGCCAGCTAATAGCATTGCATAGAAAAATACACTTCAAGACTTATCATAACATATCACAAACCAAACTCAGCCACTCTCCTGGAGACGTGCCAAGTCTGGAGCCCTGCAGGGTCAAACTGACCACTGCGGTTATAAACACAGTGAATGAAGAGGTAAAATAAGTAAATGAAGCTGGGTTGTTTTGGTCTGCTGAACTGAATGAACTCCGAACACAGCGAAGGTTCCCACATCACTGATACACATCAGTCTGCAGAACAGAAAACACACACACACACACACACACACACACACACACACACACACACACACACACACACAGTCTTCTCAGAAACACTGCAAACACAACAAACACAAACACACCCCATCTCCTGAGACATACTTTATCTCTCTATAACACAAACACACAAACTACAAACTCTAGAGAGCATCACTGCTTTCTGTAGCCATGAGAGCTCTCGGTCCAGAAGGCCTCCAACTTAGACCTGCACTAAAACAACAAAACACAACACCACAAAAGACTAAACAAATCAGCACAACACAACAAAACACACCATGACACAAACACATACAACAAAACAACAGAGAATGCAACACAAGACAACACAACACACGTCATAATAAAACAACAATACACCACACACTGCAACAAAACACGACAAAACAGCACCACATTACAGTACAACACACACTGCGGCGTCACTGTTACTGCTGGGATACAAGGTGTCACTGGACATCTATATAGTGGATCTATAAGGAAGGCTCATAAAGTGGACAATGAGTGGACGTACAGGGTAGGATGCTTCCAATAAAGTGGCCAGTGAGTGGACGTACAAGGCAGATATTTCTAATAAAATGGTCAGCAAATGGAAGTAGAGCATGGTGTTTCCAGTAAAGTGGCCAAACAGTGGAAGCACAAGGCGGAGCTTTCAAATAAAATGGCCACATGTTCATTTGGATGACAACAAACATGCAACCATATATAAAACACACACACACACACACACACAGAGAGACAAACACACAGTGTCCATGTAAGGTAGTGTTAAAGTGTAGGAATCGAGTGTGTGGGACAGGAAGTCTGTTATCCCCTTCAGAGATTCCGAACGTCTGGCCTTATATGGTCCTCACACATCTGCCTCATGCACATCTGTCTGACAGCTCACACAGATAGACAGTGTGTGTAGGAGAGAGATAGAGAGAGTCTCTCTGAGAGCGTGAGTGAAAGAAGAGAGAAGCGAGAGAAAAGAAGTACAGAAAACAATAAAATTCCGTTTTACAGTTACATCAATTTACCAAGAACCAATCCGATGCAGGGCTCCAGTACAGAAACTTACTATCTAAGTTAAGATCCAAGGCCAAATTAAGATTTTTCACCAGTTTGTATGCAGACACTAACTTCAGGAAAAGCTCAGCAGCGCCCTAACTTCAGTTTTAAAACTTTGCTGAAACGCTGTTTTCTATTAAAGGAAGAAAAAAAAACATCTCATTTTGAAGCCACTGAAAAGTGAGCAGGTTTGGTTTTGAGTTGTTTTTGTTTCTTCGCATGAAAAAGAAATTCCTGCTACAGACCTTCTACTGCCTCCAGCATCCTTCCTGAGCCCAGGGCAGTACATGCCATGATACAATGGATTAATCAATGTGATCAGTTATTAATCTCAGTGTTACTGAGCTCTGCTAAAGCCTGAGTGGACTGATAAATCAATGTGATCAGTTATTAATCTCGGTGTTATTGAGCTCTGCTAAAGCCTGAGTAGACTGATAAATCAATGTGATCAGTTATTAATCTCAGCGTTACTGAGCTCTGCTAAAGCCTGAGTAGACTGATAAATCAATGTGATCAGTTATTAATCTCAGTGTTACTGAGCTCTGCTAAAGCCTGAGTAGACTGATAAATCAATGTGATCAGTTATTAATCTCAGTGTTACTGAGCTCTGCTAAAGCCTGAGTAGACTGATAAATCAATGCAATCAGTTATTAAACTCAGTGTTACTGAGCTCTGCTAAAGCCTGAGTGGACTGATAAATCAATGTGATCAGTTATTAATCTCAGTGTTATTGAGCTCTGCTAAAGCCTGAGTAGACTGATAAATCAATGTAATGATCAGTTATTAATCTCAGTGTTACTGAGCTCTGCTAAAGTCTGAGTAGACTGATAAATCAATGCAATCAGTTATTAATCTCAGTGTTACTGAGCTCTGCTAAAGCCTGAGTAGACTGATAAATCAATGTGATCGGTTATTAATCTCAGCGTTACTGAGCTCTGCTAAAGTCTGAGTAGACTGATAAATCAATGTGATCAGTTATTAATCTCAGCGTTACTGAGCTCTGCTAAAGCCTGAGTAGACTGATAAATCAATGTGATGATCAGTTATTAATCTCAGTGTTACTGAGCTCTACTAAAGCCTGAGTAGACTGATAAATCAATGTGATCAGTTATTAATCTCAGTGTTACTGAGCTCTGCTAAAGCCTGAGTAGACTGATAAATCAATGTGATCAGTTATTAATCTCAGTGTTACTGAGCTCTACTAAAGCCTGAGTAGACTGATAAATCAATGTGATCAGTTATTAATCTCAGCGTTACTGAGCTCTGCTAAAGCCTGAGTAGACTGATAAATCAATGTGATCGGTTATTAATCTCAGTGTTACTGAGCTCTACTAAAGCCTGAGTAGACTGATAAATCAATGCAATCAGTTATTAATCTCAGTGTTATTGAGCTCTGCTAAAGCCTGAGTAGACTGATAAATCAATGTGATCAGTTATTAATCTCAGTGTTATTGAGCTCTGCTAAAGCCTGAGTAGAGCTTTTAGCGTGGCCATATCCTTGTTAGTGGCAGATTTCCCCATAATCCCCCCCTAAAAATTCACCAAGTTGTCCAGCAAGTGTTTATTCTTGTTAGACTATATTTACAGGAGGTGTAGCGATGGTTACATTTGTGATTTTGGAGGAGTCGCTTTAATAAACATATTAATGCTAGACCTGTTATCTTGTTACTAAAATAAGCTGCTCTCAGGCTTATTGCCTGTAGTGTACTCTCTCCCACACTAACTGTTTATCATGGATATCGCTACAGCTGTACAGCACCCGTCTACCTGCTGATCCCACAGAGCACAGCTCCTTATAAAGCCCTGAGACTGAGTGAGGCCAGGCGGAGGCAGCACGCTATCATACATCACCCTGGATGAAGAAATAAATATTCCAGCCCTTTTACAAAAACCATAAATATCATCTATAATGCAAATATCATACCTTCCTAAAATACAAACTAATATATCATCACTGACTGAGCTTCACTGTTTCACCCACATGGATCTTCTGTACTACACCCTCTGACCTCAGCGCTCCTGCAAGCCTTTGAGAGTTATTGATGTGGGGCTGCTTGGGAAATCACTGAGGGCAAATTTCACAGAGTAGGATTTCTCAATTAGTCACATAACTTATGTCAAAACCCTGTCCAGTAAGGAGGAGAGGATGGCCAAACTTCTCTAATGGACAAAATTCTCTTCAGTCCCTCCAAATAGTTGGCTGGTCGTTACTTTGGCTGGACCACCCACTGCAGACGCCTTGTTTTCAAAAGTAGCTCAGTAGTTAAGACGTAATCGAGGTTATTCAGAGCAGTTTGTTGTGAAACGCTCTGCTCCAGATAAACTTACATTTACAAGCTGCTCACAGTGGTGGTGATAGGAACCAGACGTCCACCTCTAAAAGCTTAACTCTCTGTTGCCATATGGCAACAATTACTTTATCTCAGTTTCAGAATTTACAACCATTTGTCTCTGTGGAATTAGACCTCTGCATTTACCCCATCCGTGCAGTGAAACACCCACATACATGCACGCCAGTGAACACGCACCCTAGGGGGCAGTGGGCAGCCCTATCCACGGCGCCCGGGGAGCAATTGGGGGTTAGGTGCCTTGCTCAAGGGCACTTCAGTCATGGACTCTCAGTTGAGGGGATCGAACCGGTGACCTTCTGGTCACAGGGCTGGTTCCCTGACCTCCAGCCCACGGCTGCCCACTTTCTTTCCCACTAAAAACCTGTGATATAAAAACGTGTGTTTGCCTATTTCATTGTGGGAAAAGGGTCTTTTACTTTGAAAGGACAAATGCTTGACCTCACATGACCGGGATTTCTCTTTATGATTTCTCTTTATGATTTTGTTATCACCACACCTTCCAAATACCACTTCAAATTTGATTGATTTCCAGAATTTGTAAACGTCGAGTCGTGCATGTTTGGTCTTGTTTTTAATAAAAGGATGTTTTTCGAGAAATATTAGACTTTATGGTGCTTTGTTTATTGTTGGCATTTGGCAACAATTTGCCAAGTAATTTTTCAAAAAAAAAAAATTCAAATATTTCCATTAATTAAACAATTTCAAATAACAAACACACATTAAACCATTTTTATCATGTTTAAATATCATCATAATTTGTGGAATAGAGGATTAAGATGGTTTTTTAAGGGGAACAGTTCTATGTAGAACCATGAGCTCTATATTCATAGAACCGTTTCATGTTTAAATGGTTCTTTGCACAGTGAAACATTCTTCAGATTGAGAATGACTGAATGTGTTGTACACGGTTCTATATGGAACCTTTATGAAAATAGCTCTATATAGAACCATGAGCTCTGTATTTATAGAACCATTTCATGCATAAATGGTTCTACGCATGGTGAAACGCTCTACATAGAACGAGTTCTATATATATAGAACCATTTCGTGTCTAAACAAAAAAAGTCCTTCAGATTGACTGAGAATGTGTTCTATGCGGTTCTATAGAGAACCTTTATGAAAATAGCTCTATATAGAACCATGAGCTCTGTATTTATAGAACCATTTCATGCATAAATGGTTCTACGAATGGTGAAACGCTCTACATAGAACCACGAGTTCTATATATATAGAACCATTTCGTGTCTAAACAAAAAAAGTCCTTCAGATTGACTGAGAATGTGTTCTATGTGGTTCTATAGAGAACCTTTATGAAAATAGTTAGAAAATAGGACTTTGCTATTGTTATAATGTCAGTCTTGTAACAACAGAAGAACCCATTTTGGTGCTCTATAGATCCACCTACAACACGTTCTCCATCTGTCTCAAGATCCATTTCATCATGTAGAGAACCATTTAAACATGCAAATGGTTCTGTATAGAACTCATCTTTCGAAATAGAACCATTCCTTTCACCAAGGAACCCTTGAAGAACCATCTTTGTACGACTGTATTCATTAAATCCACCTTAACTGTCCTGAACCGTAACGCTGGTCTTAACCCTCACCTAGACCTAAACCTGGTTTTCACTGCTGAGGTGATATTAAGAGTATCTAGATCTTCTATGGGGGGTCTGTCGAACTGAAGCAGGACCGCCGTGTCACTGTACTGGGTGCTGTTGTGTAATATGGGTCTACAGGGAGATGGAGGTGGTCTTATCTCACTTGATCACATGGGCTGGACACTGACTGTCTTCCTGAGAAAAGACACTGTCCACTCTTGTCTTCTGAGGAAAAACAGAACGGGGGAGTTGAGGAGTGGGGGTGGGATGGGGGGGGGCAAGTGGAAGGGAGGGGAGGGGGGGGGAGGGGAGGGGAGGGGAGGGGGGGGACGCTGACCAAAGTCTCTGAGACACTGAAAGGCTCACTGAAAGGGGGTTTGGGGGGTTTGGGGGGTGTAGCCTAATTTCATCATCTGTCTAAAGGCTGTCAGGGTCGCTCAACAACACGACCCCTCAAACGAAGCCCAGACCACCACCCGTTTGATGACGTTATACATTCATACTTATTAACACTAACTCATTAAGTAAGGAACTCGTTCTAACTTGTTTTTCAAGCAGTTCCTCCAAAATAAAGTCTGCCTCGGTGACTCATGAGACCGAATCAAACCAGAGCGCTTCATTAGAGCCTGGAGAGCCCCAGAACAGCTCGCGCGCACCTGTTTGGGGCTCCTGGCGATTTTTACCCCTCAGTTTACCCCCCGCTCGCGACTCACCGCTCCCGCGTACAGGTCCTCGAGCGCGTCCTCGATCCAGGTCTCGACGTTCAGCCGCCGCTGCAGCTCCTTTCGGTTGTACTTCACCGTCACGCGCGCCTGGCGCTTCTGCGCGCTCAGCAAGGCGCCCGCGCGCGGGTACCGGTCAGATTCCTCGCGACGCCTGCAGCTCCCGTCTTCCGCCATGTTCCGCGTGCCGGCGACTGGAGTGTGAGTATGAGTGAGTGAGTGAGTGAGTGAGAGAGAGGGAGAGGGAGAGTTAGAGAGAGAGAGAGAGTAGAGAGGGAGAGGGAGAGAGAGAGAGAGAGAGGGAGTAGAGAGAGTAGAGAGGGAGTGGGAGAGAGAGAGAGAGAGTGAGAGAGAGGGGGGTTACACAGAGAGAGAGAGAGAGAGAGAGAGAGAGAGAGAGAGAAAGGGAGTAGAGAGGGAGTGGGAGAGAGAGAGAGAGAGAGAGAGAG
This sequence comes from Pygocentrus nattereri, assembly GCF_015220715.1. Lineage (NCBI taxonomy): Eukaryota > Metazoa > Chordata > Actinopteri > Characiformes > Serrasalmidae > Pygocentrus > Pygocentrus nattereri. Next base: position 29,832,666 of record NC_051233.1, read on the forward strand.
AGAGTAGAGAGGGAGAGGGAGAGAGAGAGAGAGAGAGAGTAGAGAGGGAGAGGGAGAGAGAGTTAGAGAGAGGGGGTTACACAGAAAGAGAGAGAGAGAGAGAGAGAGAGAGAGAGAGAGAGAGAGAGAGAGAGAGAGAGAGAAAGGGAGTAGAGAGGGAGTGGGAGAGGGAGAGTGACAGAGAGAGAGAGAGTGAGAGAGGGGGGGTTACAGAGAGAGAGAGAGGGGGGGGGGGTTACACAGAAAGAGAAAGAGAGCGAGAGAGAGTTAGAGAGAGGGGGGTTACACAGAGAGAGAGAGAGAGAGAGAGAGAGAAAAAGGGAGTAGAGAGTGAGTGGGAGAGGGAGAGTGACAGAGAGAGAGAGAGAGAGAGAGAGAGAGAGAAACAGAGAGAGTGAGAGAGAGTTAGAGAGAAAAAGAGGGAGTAGAGTGTGAGAGAGAGGGAGAGAGAGGGAGAGAGAGAGAGAGTGAGAGTGACAGAGAGAGAGGGAGAGAGAGAGAGAGAGAGAGTGACAGAGAGAGGGAGAGAGAGAGAGAGAGAGAGAGAGAGAGAGTGAGAGTGAGAGAGAGAGAGAATAAGAGATTATATATATATTTATATATAAATAACAGCCCCCACTCTTCTGGGATGGCTTCATGGTGTGAGGATCTGATTGCATTCAGCCATAAGGACATTATGTCTATGAAAACAAACGAGTTCTTTTCCTTCATATTATTTATTTTTTTTCTTTCATCCGCAAAACAAACGAACACACGTACAAAATAAATTAACATACATTTTTACAAGCACAATGATTGAAAGCAAAAGTACAAAAATGCAAAACAGAACTTATAAACTCAGGTTTAAATTCATGAGAGTGAAATGGCCACAGAAATCAACGTGTTCCCGACGCTCGATTAACGCAATAAAGAAACGAAAAACGACAGTAAAAACATCAATTTCCCTCCTTCAAAGGGGGGACGACGCTCACTGCTACACAGCAATACCACTGCGGGGTCACGATCCCCCGTTTTGTCTTAGGAAAATATTATAAATATATTTCTGACTTTAACAACGACATTGGAAATACAGACCCAACATTCCATTTTTGTAGAGTTTTAGATCAAATCCGTACAGAAAACATCCTCCAAGAAAGGATATAAGGAATTTCAGGAAGCTTTTTTTTGATCCTGCCATTGTTTTTGGAGTTTTTGTTACAATCCAATGTCGGCAGAAATGCAGACTTTCCCAGTTTGACATCGCAAAGCAGGATTTTACAGTTAGCTGGACGACTAAGACCAGAGCTTAACAGAGTCCAGTGGGAATGTCCAGGACAGCATCAAGATATCAAGCTCACCAGAAAATCTCACTTTGAGAACCTGAACATCAGAACAACGAGGTAACAAGAGTAAAGGACATTCACAGTAAAGCAGACTTCAGAACGGAGACGAGAGGCGTGCGTCTCCTTTTTCACTTTTACAAACAAAATATTCGGAAAACCTGGTGTTCGTTCTGTAGAGCAGTGAAGCCGGTCAGGATGATCTGATCTGATCTGATCTCCTGCTCGTCCTGAAGGCCGTTCCATTTACTTTAAACCTTCCATTCATGTTCTTTTCAGCCGTTTTAGATGCTTATATCTCTCTTTTTTTTGGTTTTAGGAGTCTAAACTCCATCCTTCCATTCGCATCAATGGAAGAGTTCCCGCCCTGACAGAGCGTTTAAATACTCGCCACATCCTCATTCAACAGTTTATCATCAGTATTACTCCAGTCATTCACTCAGTCAGTCACTGAGCGCGTTCACATGCACTTAATAATCCGAGAACTGCAGAAAACCTGAATCTGTCAGAAATTCGATCAACGTGTTTACATGCGCTTGAGTAATCAGATAGTGGGGAAACTCCGGCCTACATGAGTCAGACAGTAATCGGATTTCTGCTCTGCAACCGACCAATAAACTCACAGAAGAAGACGCGACGTAAAAATAACATAAAACCCAAACGTCACGCTGCGGCTTTTTTCAAAAACGTGGCATCTCTTTAGCTTAAAGTATAAACATACATCATCTAGAAGACGAGGAATGTTTAGCATGTAGTCGGTTTCAGCGTCGCTCCAAAAGTGTTTCAGCTGCGGGTCGCGGCAACACCGCTGCGTATTCCCGGTACCGCGGCCTGATTCCGCACACGCACAGACTGAGAAGTGCGAAAGAAATCAGAGTAAGAGTTCATCTGACTACTGATCTGACTACTGAAATCCAGCCTCAACATCAGATTTCTTCATCGGATTTCTAGACCTGACTCAGATCTAAGAAATCGGAGCGTGTTGTTTACATGAGCACGGCTGAATAATCAGATAACTGCAGCGTTATGGTCGGATTATTGGGTGCATGTAGACACACCCACTGTAATAATAAGGAAATGAGGAGAGAAAAAAGAAGTGCTCACATTTTTACCCTCGGCCCTGTAAGCGTATCAGAGTTTTGCTTTTATCTGAGTTTGTTTCACAAAGCAGGACTGTATTCCGTATAAAGCAGGACTGTATTCCGTATAAAGCAGGACTGTATTCCGTATAAAGCAGGACTGTATTCCGTATAAAGCAGGGCTTCTCAGTTTTACTGGATAAAATGAGTTAAAACGGGAGATTTTCTTACTATTGGACGGTCCTCACTTTTGGCTTACGTTACCTGGATAACCGACAAAGTTGCTGAGGCCACATAAGCAAGTCGAGGTGGGATTCGTGTCGGGTCTGGATGGCCAAATCGTTGTTTTAGCTTATCTGGCTAACTGAGAAACCCTGCTTTGGTTAGTGGACCTCTGAAGTTGCCGTTCTGGTGTTGGGATCGTGGTCATATTAGGAGGGCCTGAGTTAGTTTTCTGAGAAAAATGAGCTTCATTTATGAAACAGATCTTGCTTTCTGCTGAACTAAATGGTCCCAAAGCTCGAATATTTTGTCATATGGATGTTTTTCCTCAGATTCTCTGAGTTGCGAAGTCATCAAGGAGCCAAAATACAAGCACTGCTGCGTGCTAACACTTCTGTGGAGTGAAGTGACATCCGAAGACTGGTGACCTCACCAAAATACCCCCCAAAATAACTGGTAGTTTAGCTACTTTGGCCCTTTTTGGCTACAGTTTGAGTAGCTGGTTTTGGTATATAATAGTGTTGTAGTAGTAGATGACGGCACCAGCTCACTTGTAGCATTAGTTCTAGTTTGGCTGCTAAACTGCCTCGTAATTCTGAGAATTAAAACGTACGCAGGACAAAATGTTCCAGCTTTGGAACGTTCATTATTCCCCCCAGAGATAACAACAGACTCCAGAGACCTACAGCCCCCTGCTTTAATGTGTACTGCTCATATATGTGAATCTAGTTTCCCTGAACCTTTGAACGTGTTTACATCTGAGTTTTTATCTCAGGCCCACCCCTCCAGCGCTCCACAGGAAGTCCCGCCCAGCTGGCAGCGTGTGCGCTGGAGCTAGCGGGCAGCTAAGTCTGGCCTCAGTGTTGCTAGGCTTCGCTTGACTGACCACTCTGGTCAGGAAGTCCCGCTCATAGGGGTACTGCTGCTGCCGGTCAAAGTTATTGACCGTCTCCAGGTCGTTGAAGACGGAATCGCACAGCTGCCGCCTCCGCAGCCTCTGCCTTCTGCGCCTCAGGACCACCAGCCCCACACAAATCCCCAAACACACGGCGAGCACTCCTAGCACACACGATGCAGCCACGGTGGACGGTGAGGAGCCCCTGGAGCTCCGGGCAGCAGCAGCAGCAGCGGCCGCCGCTGCCGCTGCCGCTGACCGCTCCAGCACAGGGAACTCGCAGCTGGGGCCCATAAAGCCCGGCACGCACTGGCACACAGGGCCCGAGAAGTGTGTGTAGCAGGTCCCGCCGTGCAGGCAGGGGTGTGTGAGGCAGGCGTGAGCCCGCACACTGCAGTTCTTGCCAGTGAAGCCCAGCGTGCAGCTGCAGGTGTAGTCGTTCACTCCGTCCACGCAGGTGCCTGAGTTCTGGCACGGAGAATGGAGGCAGTCGTCCACGTTCACCTCACAGAGCGGGCCGGAAAAACCGGGACGGCAACGGCACAACGCGGAAGACCCCACATCCACACAATCACCACCTGGAGGGAGGGAAACATCAGTTTAGAGCAGTTTGTACAAACATGCATTTACAAGGTTTGACCACTAGGTGTCAGCAGTAGCACAGTTTTCAATATCAACTTTCATGCAGCATTTAAAACTGCAGCCACGTCTTGAGCTGTGTTCTTTCTGTGAGTCACTTCAGAAACTACTTCTCATCTTATTTTATACTCATAAACACTCTTAGGTAAACGTTTGGGCACCCCTGGCCAATTTGGATGCTTTTTAAGTGATAATAAATGAACACATCCTCTATAGAGAGCACACCTCTGCACATTTCAACGAACAATGACTGTTTATCTGCTGAATTGAAAAATTTGGCCTTTGCAAAAGTTCAATATTATAGTTTTTCAATATTTTAAAAATGGTGAAAAAACGTATTTAAGTATGTCCTTGGTGGAGGACGTGTTTACTTTCAACATAGAAAATCAACAAAATGTGAAATTTAACTTAAGAGTTTTTATCATATGTAAACTTTAACGATGAGAGACACTCTTGACGGGTCTTCAATCAGCCAGGTCAGAAGTTTGCACCCTTGGGTTTTGCACCACTGGTGCCACGAGGACAGAAAGTCAGTAAATAGTAATGGAAATTCTTCATGTCTAAACCAGTCACACTTGCTTCAAACCATCTGAGGTTGTAAAGCAAGTAACCTCTACCAGCACACAATGCTAAGATCTCACCATGTTACTTTATGCCAAGATCCTTAGGTGCTAAACGCACCTACCTCCCTAACTCAACTTTAGTGTGTGGTCAGTACTGATCCTGTATCTGTAAGCACTCACCGTTCGCGCAGGGTTTGTGGCTACAGCGGTCCAGTTTCTTCTCACAGTTGGAGCCAGTATAGGCTGGAGGACAGCGGCACACGTAGCCTCCGGTGAAGCGTTCCTCACACGTTCCTCCGTTAAAGCAGGGGTCATCGGCACATGTCATGGCCACTATCTCACAGTTCTTACCATAGAAACCCTGAGGACACGTGCAGGAGTAATCATTCTCCAGATCCTGGATAACAGAGAGAGATGGTGGTTAACACCTCTATCTTCACTCATTACAATTCACACGAGAGCAGGACTAAGATTAGATCTGATCTAAAGAGATTTAGAGTTATAAATAAGACTGATGAACAGAGGACAGAACACCGGAGAAGACCCTCCTGGTTTAGGACAGAGTTTGGGACGTCCACTGGAGCATATGGGTGATGTAGCTAAGAAGAAACGATTGCAGTGTCTATATTTATATCAATAATATCTGTTCAAATCGACAGCATTACTGAGTAGTTTAGTACAGGCACTGTTTGTACACACTGCTGTCTATAAACACAGACAAAAATACGTTGAAATGCTCCCAAACAGTAGTGGCAGCAGTCCTGGAGCCTGAATTCAGCAGACAACAGTGTGTTACACAGCACTGGTATTCAAATTGGGCCCCCTAGTGGTGAGTGAATGAATTCCGGGGGGTATTTTCTTTTTGTGATCTGACCTTATTTTTCACCATCAAATGTAGTTTAGTTGCTTTGCAGGTACTAATAAATGGTTAAATTTAGGGTCAAATGGCAAAAGATCAGTTACCAAGTGTCAAAAACGAGTCACTTAATTTCCAAAAACAATAAAAGTTTGGGCGCCCCATGTCGAATGACATTTTTGGTTGATTTTCTAAGTGAAAATAGGTTTACACTTTCCCTACAGGTCACTTAAATATGGCACTGTTCTGCAAATGTCTTTAACATATATAAATAAAATGAGACATAAACTATAAAAGGTTCCATAACTTTTGCACAGGTCACATTTTGTTTTTTCCCCCGAATATTGCGAATAAACAGTACTTGTGCATTAAAATGTGCAGTAGTGTGTTCTCTGTAGTGGATGTGTTCGCTTATTTACACATAGAAAATCAACAAGAGCGCGCTATTGAGCTGTTAGCTAGAACTTTACGCCGGTAATGCTGCTGCATTTCCCTGCGGACTCACGTTGCAGCTGCCTCCGTTCTTGCAGGGGTTGCAGTCGCACTCGTTGATCTCCAGCTCGCAGTTGGTGCCTCCGTAGCCGGGCCTGCAGGTGCAGGTGTAGCTGCCCTGGCCTGTGTTGGTGCAGGTGGCGCCGTTAGCGCAGGGCCGGTGGTTGGTGCAGTAGTTCAGGTCCTGGTTGCAGAAGAGTCCCCCCCAGCCCTCCTTACACACGCACTGCCACGGCTGCGTGCAGGTGCCATGGAGACAGCCGGGGTGCCTCACACACTCGCTGCAGGACAGACCCTGCCAACCCAGACGACACTTACACTCCCCAGGAGACTCGCAGTAACCGTGGCGATCGCTGCAGTCGGCTGAGCAGATGGCTGCGGGAGGGGAGGAGCGGAGGGGTCACACACACACACTCACAAGCTTGTTTTTATGCAATGTTGGGACATGGGGTTGTACACATGTCCCATATGTTTACACATCGCTGCTGTCGGAACAAAACCTCATATCTCCAAAACAGGAACTTTACAGGAGACTTCTAATGTAAGTCAATGGAACCAGACGTCTTTCCATGTCTTTTTGGGACGTTTCTTTTGGTCCATTCATCATGAAATTCACAAACAATGTAAAGAGCAACAGGCACTTTCAGATCATCTCAAAAACTGAAAAACAACAAAAAATGGAGATACGAGGTTTTCTTCCAACAACGCCGATATGTTCTGTAAGTATCTGAATGTAATAATAATTAATACAGAGGTCACCCTTCAGAACTTAATCTCCAGTCAAAAGTTATTCGGTTTTCAGGAGGTTTTCTGAGGAGATCAGATAAAATAATGAGGAAGTCAAGGCGGAGTTTTTTCAGTGGTTACTGTAAACACACACCGCCTTTATTACACCTTCCATTCTTGATATGTTTCCACACCTCCAAAGTTCTGTCTTATAAGTTGGCTGCATTGAATTTTCCATTTAAAAAGTTCCATTTAAATTAAGTGTAAATTGTTCATTTTTCAGGAGATACTTCTAAACTAATCAGATAGAAGACAAACCATTCACAGAAGGAGGAGTCAAAAGAAAATACATGGAAAAAGTTTGAAGTGATTCAAAACTACAGAGAAAACTGGGACTCCTAACAACCAACTGGAAGACCTGGTAGACACCAACACTGTCCCCATCAGATAAACAGCACTTACAAAATCAGGGCGTTTTTATCCTGAAAGTGTACAAAAACACACACACGCACGCACACACATCCATATACACACACACACACACACACACTCTCCATGGCCTGGTGAATGTGAGCAGATGAATGGGAGTGTTAAGTGTTGAGGCCGGCAGCTGGTGAGCTGACAGTCTTTTGTTTCTGTGATCACACACACACACACATGCACACACACACGCACACACACACACGCGCACACACACACGCGCTGAACGAGTCTCCAGCATGTGTTTAGTGAGTCCTGCGCTGTGCTTCTATTGTTCACACAAACAAAAGAACTCAACGAGCTTCCTACACACACACACACACACACACACACACACACACTACACACACTACACACACTACACACACACACACACACACTACACACTACACAAGTAAAAAAAAAAGTCTCCATAAGTAAATATCAGATGTTTCAGTGTTTTTTCTGTCCACTCTTTACTTTTATTACAGCTTCCATTCTTTTCAGGAGACTCACTTTCAGTTCCCTAAAGATGCTGCAGACACGCCTCCAGAGTTCAGTCTTAGAAGTTGGTTTAACCGCTGAGTGATCTTCTCACGGTGGAAGGATGGACAGAAACACCTGTGATCTGAAGCAGCTTGATATTCTCCTCTCTCTCAGAGATCAAAGCTCTAAGCGCTGTTTATCTGATGGGGGCAGTTTTGGGGTGAACCAGCTCTTAATTCGTACTAAATTTCAATTCCATTCTGACTGGAATTGAAAGGCGGCCAACTTCTAAGACTGAACTTTGGAGGTGTGGAGAAAAAATTCCATGCAGATGTCTTTATATGTAGTCGGTGAGTTTGTAAATCTGTGTGACGCTCTTTTAAACATGCTCTCTCTCGTTATCGATTATAATTCATCATTGTTTTAGACAGAGTTCATGATTTGATCTGTCCTGTGCTTTAAAACAAACATTTTACTCTCAGTGAAAGTCGGGCGATCTTGTTGTTTATCACGCGTCACGACATATTCCTTTATCTTTATTTCTGTTCCTTTTATCTATTGTGTGGTTGGTTGGTGTAGTGGTTAACACCTCTGCCTTCTACGCTGTAGACTTCAATCCCCACCAGGGCGAGCACCCTATACTATACCAATAAGAGTCCTTGGGCAAGACTCCTAACACCACCTTGGCCTGCCTGTGTAAAATGATCAAACTGTAAGTCGCTCTGGATAAGAGCATCAGCCAAATGCCGTAAATGTAAATGAAAATATTTCTGCCATATCGTCCACCCTCACTGTCCCCTGCCGAAGCTTTGCTTCCAAACTTCAGTCCTTTAAAGAACGTTCTGTCGCAGTTTCAGGCTAATGTCTGTGTCCAGTGCTGAAGCAGTGCAGGAGTTACTCACGGTCAGAGCAGTAGTCCCCCTGCCAGCCCTCCAGACACTGCTTGTTCCCGTTTTCGTCGCAGGTGTAGTGTCCCAGCGTGTCGTCCCGAGGCCGGCAGTAATCCGAGCACGCGTCTCCATAATAAAACTCATCGCAGAAGACGTGATAAGAGTAGCGCAGCTCGCTCTGCTCGCCAAAGTGAACGTCCTGAGACCAGTCTTCCCCGATGGCCAACCGCCGCCGCGTCGCTAAACGGCTAATCAGGTTATTCTGGTTCTCTGGAAAGAGAAACCACACAGATGTACATGGTTAACAAGGACAGTGCAAAAAGAGGCTCCTGGAGCGTCGTCACTGAACAGGCCAAAGGCAAGTCTTTTGTTGGGCTGAGGGGCAAACGGAGTGTTTTTAAATGTATTTGTCCTCCATTCTGCTGTTAAAATGCATCAAAAATGATTTTTTAAAGGCAAAACAAGAGCTTAAGTCACGAGCTTAGCCAGACTTTAACTGAATCGGATCCCATACTTATGAAAATACTGTAGTGCTTGTATTTTGAACTGTGATTCCTGTGTAGCTGTACATCAACTCAAGGAAAAAGCCTATGATAGCACAGGATCCCTGGACACGTCTTCATAACAACGTGAGTATAAGCGTGTTTGAGCGTAAATACCTGTGTAGTCAGGATGCTCTTTGGGTGACTCTGCATTCCAGGCTTCGATGACCAGGGAAAAGGTTCCCTAATTTAAAAAAAAAAAAAGAAAAAAAAGTGTACATTACGTAAAAAGATTCAATTACAGATTCACTCTGGGGATTATTGAGTAACCTACATAGTAGTGATGACCCTAAGGTGTTGCGTTCTCTGTCACTACTTAAATATGGCACAAACGCTACTATTACAAGTCTATTACATGTTTATTACATGCTTGTTATATTTTATTACACATTTATAACAATTATTACACACTTCTTATGATTTACTCTGTGTTAGAAGCATATTTATGCTTCTAATGCTTATTATTCAACAGATTGTGACTATGATGCAATATAATTGTGCCAGGCATTTTATCATAAGCCATATTTAGTCATTTATGTTTTTATTTATTACTGTTGAATGACACGACCAAGCAACTTAACGTTAGCTATTTAGAAGAAACACCAGGCTGTTAGTGAGTCCTGACCACTGGGATTGTTCAACACCAATAACACATCGTTTAGTATTTTGGATGCACTGACTTCTATTAAACGTCTATATCAATAATATATTCATATAATTAGCAAGAAAGCGTTTGACTGCTGTTTATATGCATTATAATGTCTAAAGATTTTGGTGTTAAAATGGATTTAGGGTGGGCAGGTGGCAAAACCAGGTGGGCTGGTAGTAAAAGTGGGTGGGTCAGTCATTACATCACCACTACAGGAGTTCAGCTGTTTAATATCATATATTTACACTGTTGTAATGCACTGTATTAATGCGCACTGGCACTCTGAATGTAAACTTTACCGGCCACTTGAAGTGAAAAGGCACGCGGATGGCGGCGCTGTTGGCGATGGCGCTGTGCTCCGCCCTCATTACGCCCGTCTGCCCCGTCCCGTAGGTGCACGGGGGTTCGGCGGAGATCACGTCCTCCGAGTGTTTCAGGCAGATGCGGAAGAAGATGTTGCAGTCGCGTGGCCGCCGGCAGAACCGCCGCGAGGTGCTAAACGCATGGACCTTCAGCTCAAACATGCCTGAGGACGCCACCTAGAGGACGAACCGAGTTACGCACATGAGAATCATTTCCATTATTACTGTACAAACTGAGACAAACAACAAAAAGAGTCATTAATAACACACAATCTTAAAAAAGTGAGCGATGCCATCGAAGAACCGCTTTAAAAAGATTTGTAAACGACAGGTGAGAGGGTGGAGAACCTTTTCGGGGAAGAACCTTCACATAACGTAAAGGTTCTTTAGCAACTTATGGGTTTTTCCTAGAACCTTTACATCATGTGGAGGTCCCATAAACTTTTAAAAGGTTCCTCATGCTCACACATTTCAATGACAAAACTGGTTCTCTGCAGAACCCTCCACTGAGAGATTCTCTTGGGCACGGCACAAAAGCCTTTTTCTGCACCTGCGTTTTTCAGTGTGTGATAAAAGTATTTTTATACCCTAATGACAATGAATTTATAACACTAAAACGTAATTACACTATAATAACTCATTTATAATTGTATAATAAAGCATTTATAACTGAATAAGCTTTGAATTAACACCAGAATTTTGTAAACTTCTCCTTTACCTCCTGGATTAGTGTCTTGCCATGCTATAGATTGCGACAAAGGGTATGTCCACCATAGAAACATTCAAAACAATGAATTTTTTAAACTCTCTCTTGATTGTGTTACAATTCTGAGCTCATTAAAGCGCCTCACCACTGCTGGTGAAATTCCCTTGATATGAATGAAAACAAAATCACCATAACAAGTCATTTGAATATCATGCTAATATTATTCAAGTAATAAAACCTGCCTATAAGTGTTATTACACAGTAATAAAAATGTTACAGACTAAGCTTTAAAGCCACAAGTTGCTTGGATATCGTTATACTGGTTGAATTTGGTGCGTTCAATCAAATCTAGCTGATCCAGCTAATCTAAACAACTGAATTTAAAGTTTTGTTAAAATATGAAACATTTTTGCCAACATATTTTTGAGAATATGAGAGCAGAAAGTTCCTTAATGCAAAAAAAAACACATTTAACTAACTCTGAACATTTGGTTCGAGATCTGTCCTAATACTAACGCTCAAAAACTACAGTCTAAAACTCCTGTTGCTGCAGCCGAATAGAAGTGAGCATCTCTGTCGAACTGACCAGGTGCAGTAGCCACAGAGGCAGGAGGCAACACAGAGCTATATTAGCCATATCTCCTCAGGTCCTGAGCCAAAAGTCTCTCCAGCTGTCCGCATCCGACGTTTAATCCCACAGATCCAGTCAAAGCTGCTTCAAAACATCCGTGTGGCTCCAAAACCGGCGGTCAGTATCCAAACATGCAGTCCGTCTGCGCTCCTTTGTCCTCTTCACGCTGCTGTCGCTTCTTCAGTCTTGAGACGGGTGAATGGAGCAGGTTTAAATACCCCCACTGCCCCACCCCGGGGGTGATGTCGCCTACCAGGGTGCGAGGGAGGGGCGAGGGGGCAGACAGAGTGAGGACCGCCAGTACTAAACTTGAATGGAAAGGAAATGTGGCCAGATGCTGACGTTAGCCAAACTGAATTAACTTCATTTGCTCCAATAGAAATGAGCCGAGCTTTAATGTATGTAATGGATTTCTACCAGACGCTGAAACATGGCAAAGTGGTGTGATTTATTCTGTAAAATACACACACACACACACACACACACACACACACACACACACACACACACACACACACACATATTAATCTGTGTATAATCTGTGCATACAGTTGTGTGCAAACGTTTGTGCACCCCTGGCCAAATTCCATGTATTGCTGAAGGTCCAAGTGAAAATAAGTGAACACATCCTCTTCAGATAACACACGTTCTAAGGCACAATCACTGTTTGTTTGCTGGATTTAACACATCGATAATAAAAATAGAACATTAAATGTGGCCTGTGCAAAAGTCATGGCCAATAAATAGAATTTAGAGTAGAAATGTGAAAAAAAGTGTCATATTTAAGTTTCTCTGTGGATGACGTGTTCACTTATCTTCACTAAGACTCCCAACAAAACGTGCGATTTGGCCCAAATTGTGCACATGACTGTGTAAAGCTACGTATCGCTGCTGTCGGAGCAAAACCTCGTATCTCCAAAACTTTAACTTTACAGGTGGAGGAAGAAACCCGCTTTACTTTTCATGCACACCGATGGAACCAGACGTCTTTCCGAGCCATTTTGGGTCATTTGTGTTGGTCCGTTCCTCGTGAAATTCACACGCAATTTAAAGGGCAACAGGCGATTTCTAACTACACCAAAAACTGAAAAATGACAAAAATGGAGATACGAGGTTTTGTTCTGAGGCTTTTGTTCTGAGGGTTTATTCATCATGTTGTGTATAATAATGTATAATGTATTATAATGTACATTTCATCTTTTTGGAGCTCATTAATAACAGCCCAGAAACGGACACTATGGCAAAAGTCAGCTAAGGGTTCTTTAGTAAAGGAACTGGTTCTATTTAGTACCATGAACACTCAAAGTGTTCCTTGCATCGTCAAATGCTTCTTCAGACTGACGGAGAGAGTGTGTTCTAGATGGATCTATATGGAACCGTTTCGAAAAGGGTTCTAGCACCAAAAAGGGTTCTGCTATCTTTACAATGTTAAAGTTGTAACCATAGAAGAACCCTTTTTGGTGCTAAACAGAACCCTTTTCGAAAAGATCCAGTACAGAAGCATTTTCTTTACTAAATAAATAAATAGCATAAGCCACTACGAGCCCCTTTAGGTCAACATGCTGACTTGCTTGTACGTCCGTACGCAAACAAACAAGAAACAGGTGAGTAGGATAACGTGAACGCCAATGGGGGGGGTGCCTAATAAACATTTACTGTTGACCTGTGTGACCAGTAACACCCAAGCAGCCTCGATCACCACCGTGAAGATGATAAAAATACCCAACGACGAACAATTTAACTTCAAGGTAACAACAAATATTCGTAAGAAAGTGACATTTTAGCATTTTAACCTAAATGTGCATTCGTATGATTATTGACACGCAGGTCCAGCGGAGTACGGCTCCGTATGCCGAAGCGGACAGAAGTGGGTCGTCATGACTGTCCTGTAAACTTCACACCTCTGTTCTTTCAGCATCTTGCAATTAGCATCGCTGCTAAATGCTAATTCTGCCTGCTCATTTGTTCTCTGAAGTTGAAGTATAAAGTCTTCCTCTGTTCTCCAACCGGAAGAAGGAATGAAAGAAAGAAGGAGAAAGAGAGAGATGGGGGTGGGGTCCATAGCTCCGCCCACTTTTCCATTCACTTTAGCTGGAGTAATTACCCCGGCGCGTGCGGGCAGGGCTTCAGCCTCATCTGTTCTTTGTGCTTTTGTCGTGTGGTTTTGGGTGTGGGGGGGGTGGGGTGTGTGTGGGGGGGGCTGCAGTGAAGCACAGACTGCGTTGGGGGTTGGTGGAAGGGTGGGCCGTGCGTGTGCTTTTGTCAGGGTCCACACGCACAGCTGTATGATAATAGGCGGCACATGGTCGGCTATTGTCCTCCTTCAGAGAGTCCGGCCCATACAGCATCTGTTCCTGCGACTGGACGCTTCTTAATTCAGCACATGTAGCTCTGCTACTTCCAGCACCCCTAACAGCTAAAAAGCTAAAAGCCAGGACTCATTAAACTGAGCTCAGTAAAGGCCTTAACATGTTTCAGTTCAACTTCACGTGGAGAATAATGTCCAGAAGCTTAATCATGAATTTAATGCCTCTAGAGTCTCCGTCACAGAGACGTACATGGCCTGGTTATGAATTCACTGCCTGATGTCGGAGACGCTGTTTAACAGTTTTCAGATAAAATTTGGCCTAAAATACTTTCTGGAAGCCATTCATGGCGGAGGGGCACGCGCAGGGTGTTTTAGGGCAAAATCATCACTCAGATTTACGACTATTTCACCATCTACAACATTACAGTTCAAAACTCTGAAGACTCCTGTAGGTTCACTGGTGCTTTTGGCTGTAAATAAAGTGGTAGACTGTGGGACTCTGGCTCCCATCAGCACCTCTGAAAAGTTTTTAACAGATTCTTTATAAACACCAGGACAACAGGTCAAACAGGCACGCTGTAAAGTTCTCACTGCAGACGCAGAGATGAATGCGCGTGTGTGCGTGTGTGTGTGTGTGTGTGTGTGTGTGTGTGTGTGTTTGTTGTGGTTCTTATGCTGATCTGTTCTCTGTGCGTATCGTTGGTGTTTTGTTATTCTAATGAGTGAAGCGTGCCTGTATGATCCCCCCCAACACACACACACACATTTACATATACACACACTTATATAGATCAGTACATCTACACAGACACACACACACATTTACATATACACACACATACAAATACACACACACTTATATACATCAGTACATCTACACAGACACACACACACACATTTACATATACACACACATACAAATACACACACACTTATATACATCAGTACATCTACACACACACACACACACACATACATTTACATACACACACAAACACACACTTCCTTATAAACACACACACATACAAATACACACACACTTATATAGATCAGTACATCTACACAGACAAACACACACACACACACACACATTTACATATACACACACAAACACACACTTCCTTATAAACACACACACACTGATATACATCAGTACATCTACACACACACACACACACACACACACACACACCTACAGTCTTATCTCTAAAATCTAAACAAACACACTCCAGCTGCCTGCTCAGGAGCGCCTGCAGGATTAGCTTCCTCCACACACACAAACACACACACACACACACACACACACACACACTATGAAGTTTCTGTACACAGTTCGACACTGCGTGTGTGTGTGCTCGTCAAACTTTAAGCATTATTATCGGTGGTATTATGATGGTGGTTTATGTTGCTCCGTTATCATAACTGTAAATATGTATTTCTGTAATATGTTACTGTGAACCTCTGAAAATCCTCTGAAGGCTGAATCTCAGACGGCTGCCTGCTCCCTATGTGTTGCGCTATGTGAGTGAGAAGGCTGATCAGGCATATTCTGAGCTGGGATGTCCAGAATGAACTGGGCACACGGATGAATCCAGAGTGGCTGTCTGTTAGACACACTGTGCTCTGTTTGGATGCAGTAGCCGTTATTTTAATGTGTATTATTATTATTTGTTATTGTTGACGTAGTTGTTGTTGCTATTGCTGTTGTCGATGTCATACAGTGGACATCACGGTGATATGATTTGATTGTACACTGTCCACCCCTGAAGGCTGTGTGTGGTGCTTTGTGTGTGTGTCTGCTCTGTTATTGAACACTGAGTGTGGGTACATGTGTGTGTGTGTGTGTCTGTGCAGCAGATGGGTAGTGACTGTGATTTCTGGCCTATGGGGGGTGCGGTGTGGTGGGTCCCCTGGGTGGTGACACAAGCGTGACAGGAGCCTGGGAAAGATAGAGGAGACTACTCTACACACACACACACACACACACACACACACACACACACGCACACGCACACATATGGAGACTTGAGATTTCCATACACTCATTGGCAAACCTGCACCAACAGAATAAAGAGGTAATTACATCAGCACAAAATCAGCCTCCGGTAAAGAGGCGCTACATCAGTGAGGCAGTAGCTCAGTCAGAAGTGTGTCTGCTCAGTTCCACAATGACTGCAGGGCCTCCAGCAGTCTTACTGACCTGGTGAAGCATTTTAGCCCATCAGGACCGATTTGCTCAGCTGAGGCTGTTAACCGAAAACTCCTAGGAACTCTTACAGCTCAGCTGAAGGGAGATCATTTTCTTATACAGCTCCTAAATCTGGAATTGCATCCCACATGCAAGCTTAAGAGGCGTCTTTAAATCCAGATTAAAAAGATATTTTTCAGGCTAGCGTATCCCTGAAGTATCATACAACATAAAATGTATTAATATCAGTATTAAAAATGAAAAGAAAGAGGTAGAACAGTACTTGTAGAACAGCAGTGGAATCTCTTATTCTCTTAGAAAGATGGTGCTTCTAGGATTCTTTAGTAAAGAAAATGGTTCTATATAGAACCATGAACACTCAAAGAAACCCCCTTGCATGATTGAAGGGTTCTTTGCATCATGAAATGGTTCTTCAGACTGACGGTTCTATATGCAACCGTTTTGAAAATGGTTCCATATAGCACTGAAAAAGGGTTCGTATATTGTTATGGTGTCAAGGTTGGAACAATTGAAGAACCCTTTTGGATGCTATATATAAAACCCTTGTCAAAAGCACATTCAGGAACCTTTTCCATTAGTCCAAGGAACCCTTTCATGATGCAAACTCTAATCATGCATATGGTTCTTTGAGTGTTCATGGTTCTACAAAGAACCATTTTCTTTACTAAAGAACTCTCTCTTTTAAGAGTGTAGTACATCCACTATTAGCACAGTAACTGAAGTTTGTTAGACTGCATCTCGGGCGATCCGATCTAAAGTGGACCTTAACACTAAGCACAGGTGGGAATGAGGTCCAATGCACTTTGGATGCTCAGAGGTGGTCGAGATGCATCTGACACGTTTGCCGTGTGAGCCTGAAAGTGTTCCAACAGCAATGAAGCAACAGAGGACCACCTAATGAACTGTGTCATCAAAGCTGCTGCATAGATTCTTTTAGATACTGTTGTCTTCTCCTTTGTTTATTTACTAAATTCACCCCTTTACTATCATGGATGATGGCTTTAGAACTGTGCGCCGATAAAAAGCCGGATGGTCCGTCTCCTCTTTGGGCCGGAGAACATGTTGTCGATGAATTCCAAAAAGAATGTTGATTCGTCAGACCACAGGACACTTTTCCACTTCACCTTGGCTTATCGTAAATGATTTCAAGCCCAGAGAAGGTGGCAGCGTTTCTGGGTCCCACTTATATATGGTTTATTTTTTGCATTGCAGAATTTTAACTTGTATATGTTTTCACAGACGGTGGTCTTCAGAAGTGTTTTTGAGCCCATGCAGTGACGTCCTCTACAGAATCATGTCTGTCCTTAATGCAGTCTGAGGGCCTGAAGACCACCGCCAGCCAAAATGGGCTTTTAGCGTTGTCCCTTGCATACAGAGATTTCTCTGGATTCTCTGAGTCTTTTAATGATATTATGTACCATGGATGATGAAATTTAAATGAATGAACTATCATGGAGACCCTCAGTGCAACCTACCGCATGTGTGCAGCTGGGCTTCAGGCTGGAACTGTTAATAGTTAAAGGGTCAAACTAGGGTCAAACTAGGAAGACACTGTATTTTAACAGCATTACTGCACTAACACTTATTTTAGTTCTTAGTTTAATTCTTAACACATATTTTAATGGCTGAAATTAATTCTTCAAGGGCCCTTTATCAGGTATGAACAGAGCCGCACAGACACGAAGCCCCCCATGTACACGTCTCCTGTGTCTTCACCAGATGACCTCATGCACAATAGATTCTATTTCTATGGACCTCCACCCTGACGTGTCCCCAAACACACACCACACACACGTCATGGCATCTGCCTGGCCTGCAGATCAGCTCCCTCAGGACACACACACTCATACGCACACTCCATCTGCCTCCCCCCGGGGACGCACGCAAGATCAGTTTCCTCAGGACAGACACAGGGGTCTGCAAGGGTATGAAACCAAGCCCGAATCTGAACTGCACCCACGGCTTTGGGAGCCGACCAGGCCTGGCTGGGATTTTGATTCCAATCCACTCGCAAACACTAACAGAGCTGCATTATTGCAACCTGCTGCTGAACTTCTTCTCCACTGCCCCACAAACCCAAAACACTCATGGGTACATTCAGTAGCACATTCAACCCCAACCCAACTGCACAGCTCTTCTGAACAAAGCTAATTTTCCAAGAGAGAGAGAGAGAGAGAGAGAGAGAGAGAGAGAGAGAGAGAGAGAGAGAGAGAGAGAGAGAGAGAGAGAGAGAGAGAGAGAGAGAGACAGAGAGAGACTCCAAGAGCGTGTGAGTGCCTGAAATCTACTACATAAAAATCACTGATTAGAAAACAAACCTGAGCCCGATGTTGTTGTATGTCAGGTTCCCTTGGGCTACTACATACATACACACACACACACACACACACACACACACACACACACACACACACACACACACAAACATATACACTCACCCGCCACTTTATTAAGTACAACTTGCTAGTAAAAGGTTGGACCCCCTTTTGCCTCCAGAACTGCCTTCATTCTTTGTGGCAGACTTTCAACAAGGTGTTGGAAACATTCCTCAGAGATTCTGGTCCATATTGACAGGATAGCACCATGCAGCTGCTGCAGATTTGTCGGCTGCACATCTATGATGCGAATCTCCCGTTCCACCACATCCCAGAGGTGCTCTATTGGATTGCGATCTGGTGACTGTGGAGGCCATTGGAGTACAGTGAACTCATTGTCATGTTCAAGAAACCAGTTTGAGATGATGAGCTTTGTGATATGGTGCATTATCCTGCTGGAAGTAGCCATCAGAAGATGGGTACACTGTGGTCATAAAGGGATGGACATGGTCAGCAACAATACTCAGGTAGGCTATCCAATTTCGGTGAGCCTGTGCGAATTGTAGTCTCAGTTTCGTGTTCTTAGCTGACAGGAGTGGCACCCAGTGTGGTCTTCCGCTGCTGTAGCCCATCTTCTTCAAGGTGCAACGTGTTGTGTGTTCAGAGATGGTATTCGGCATTCCCTGGCTGTAACAAGTGGTTATTTGAGTTACTGTTGCCTTTCTATCATCTGGAACCAGTCTGCCCATTCTCCTCTGACCTCTCACATCAACAAGGCGTTTTCATCCACACAACTGACCGCTCACTGGATATTTCCTCTTTTTCGGACCGTTAGTACCGTTAGAGATAGTTATGCGTGAAAATCCCAGTAGATCAGCAGTTTCTGAAATACTCAGACCAGCCCGTCTGGCACCAACAACCACGCCACGTTCAAAGTCCCTTAAATCCCCTTTCTTCCCCGTTCTGATGCTCGGTCTGCACTTCAGCAAGTCGTCTTGACCACCTCTACATGCCTAAATGCAGTGAGTTGTGGCCGTGTGATTGGCTGATTAGCTGTTTGTGTTAAGCAATTGAACCTAATAAAGTGGCTGGTGAGTGTGCATACACTTGAAAACACATACACACAAACATTCATACACATACACTAACACACACAAATTACCCCCCCCCCCCACACACACACACACTACTCCACCACACACACTTCTCTCCACATCCTCTGAACACATGACCCTGGATATGACAATATCCTAAAATCTACATACATAAACACCCACACAGTCCATCTGCCTGCCCTGGAGACCTGCAGGATCAGCTTCCTCAGGACTCCTCCACCACCACACACGGCCAAAGCTGCCCCTGGCTTACAGCAGGGTGGGGTAATTTGCCACAGCTTGGCTTCAACAGTAACTTGGAGATTTTTAAAATACTTGTTAATTTCTGTGATGCGGTACAAAAAAGGTTCAAAGAGAAGACCGGAATCAGAATTTAAAGCCCAAAGATGTCAAAGAATACCACCCTAAGAACAGCGCAAGACCTGGCAGACCCCCATAACTGCCCCCATCAGATAAACAGCACTTAAAGCTTTCATCTTTGAGAGAGGAGAAAATCAAGCTGCTTCAGATCTGAAACAATCTACAGTACTTCATGGCCATTTTCCATGTAAATTAAACAAATAACAGGTGGCCTCTCTTTCCAGGAGTCACACACACATTAACGTGCACACATGTGCCACTGCAAACCTCACACTTTTATCTCCTAATACACACACACACACACACACACACACACACACACACACACACACACACACACACACACACACACTCTCTCTCTCTCTCTCCATCTGTTGGCTTCAGGATCGATCGAGCCCTGAGATCAGCTTCTTTTCAACAGATACATATGTACACATACACAAAGCATCTGCGCAGACTGCATCGTCCTATACGGAAGACTCTTAACAGGCAACAGGCTGACCCCCCTCAGCACACAAAACACTCCCCAGCATCCAGCCTGCTGGCCTCAGGGGAAGCGCTGACCCTCACCTCATAATCAAACCACTTAGAGACGAGGGCAGGGGCCAACCAGACCATGTGCTCGCTCTGCACGTGTGTGTGTGTGATGAACAGCAGCTGTTTTGAGTCCCAGGTGTGTGTGTGTGTGTGTGTACATGCGTGTGCACTTGCATGAGACATATATGAGACAATATTTTGTTCAGAGACTAAACCAAAATGGTCAACTAACACAGCATAATAAAGCAATAAGCCACCCGAGCCCGAGCGTTACTTCGATTTTACCACAGCGAAAGGGCGTTATTAGGCGCAACGCAAAGCAGAGAAAAACTCCCTCTACTGTGATAAAATGGGCTGGGCTGAGAGGCTTTATCTGGCCTGATCAGGTGTAACGGAGCTGAGAGCCTGTATCTGAGCTGAGAGGCTTTATCTGGACTGATCGGCTGTAACTGAGCTGAGAGGCTGTATCTGGGCTGATCGGCTGTAACTGAGCTGAGAGGCTGTATCTGGGCTGAGAGGCTGTATCTGGGCTAAGAGGCTGTATCTGGGCTGAGAGGCTGTATCTGGGCTGAGAGGCTGTAACTGAGCAGAGAGGCTGTAACTGAGCAGAGAGGCTGTAACTGAGCAGAGAGGCTGTATCTGGGCTGAGAGGCTGTATCTGGGCTGAGAGGCTGTATCTGGGCTGAGAGGCTGTATCTGGGCTGAGAGGCTGTAACTGAGCAGAGAGGCTGTATCTGGGCTGAGAGGCTGTATCTGGGCTGAGAGGCTGTAACTGAGCAGAGAGGCTGTATCTGTACTGATCGGCTGTATCTGGGCTGATCGGCTGTAACTAAACTGAGAGGCTGTATCTGGACAGATCGGCTGTATCTGGGCTGATCGGCTGTATTTGGGCTGAGAGGCTGTATCTGGGCTGAGAGGCTTTATCTGGGCTGATCGGCTGTATCTGGGCTGATCGGCTGTATCTGGGCTGATCGGCTGTATCTGGGCTGATCGGCTTTATCTGGGCTGAGAGGCTGTATCTGGGCTGAGAGGCTGTATCTGGGCTGAGAGGCTGTATCTGGGCTGAGAGGCTGTAACTGAGCTGAGAGGCTGTATCTGGGCTGAGAGGCTGTATCTGGACTTACTGGCTGTATTTGGGCTGAGAGGCTGTATCTGGGCTGATCGGCTGTATTTGGGCTGAGAGGCTGTATCTGGGCTGAAAGGCTGTATTTGGGCTGAGAGGCTGTATCTGGGCTGAAAGGCTGTATTTGGGCTGAGAGGCTGTATCTGGGCTGAAAGGCTGTATTTGGGCTGAAAGGCTGTATCTGGGCTGAGAGGCTGTATCTGGGCTGAGAGGCTGTATCTGGGCTGAGAGGCTGTATCTGGGCTGACTGGCTGTATCTGGGCTGAGAGGCTGTATCTGGGCTGACTGGCTGTATCTGGGCTGAGAGGCTGTATCTGGGCTGAGAGGCTGTATCTGGGCTGACTGGCTGTATCTGGGCTGAGAGGCTGTATCTGGGCTGACTGGCTGTATATGGGCTGATCGGCTGTCTCGACTGAGAAGAGAGGTTGTGTAAATTTGATATTTTTCAGCAGTAGAGAGGAAGTGGAGGTGGAGGTGCTGGAGGGGCCTCACAGACGAGGGGCCGCACTCCTCCAGAGCGACAGATGTGAGATGAAAGAGAGAAGGAGGGAGTCTGAGGGGGGGAGGAGGAAAAGAAAAAGAGGAGGTCAGGGGGTCAGCGCCGCAACAGAGCAGAGGGAGGAAAACGATCGATAGAGCCGTTCCCTTTCTCCTCTCCTCCACCACTAATCCCTCACTCTTTTGTCACCATGGCAGGTGACGGCTGGCAGGTTCCAGCACAGAGACCAACACGGCAATAACACGCTTACACACACTCACACTCACACTCACACACACTTTGAGAAAAGAAAAAAGCACAGAGATCAAATTAAACAACCACATTTCACTTGGTTGTAGTTTACATACAGATCTCTGATGAGCTCTTCAGTCTGATGTTGATCTGCTGTTAATGTCACTGATCTCGTATGTGTAAATATGTATTTACCTTGTAAACATCAGTCAAGGATAAAAGAACACACCTATCTATCTATCTATCTATCTATCTATCTATCTATCTATCTATCTATCTATCTATGTAGATTAAGGCAACTACTACTATTATTACTACTACTACTACTAGAAGAAGTTATGAATAGTAATAAATCTTGGAAAAAAGGTTTGTTTATGTATAATGTCACTCTGCCATAAACAGATTAGACATCAAATCATTTGAATTATCTCAACCACTGACTCACACTGGGATTCTGACAAACTGACAAACACAGGTACAGCAGAGTGAGGTGAACTCGGGTGCATTGAGTATAAAGGATGTTAATTTACAGATATATATATATATATATATATATATATATATATATATATATATATATATATATATATATATATATCACTCACACACACACACACACACACACATAGGAAAAGAGGGGCGAACAGACTGAGATACTATACAGGCCTCAAACCAAACCAGACACAACCACCAGCTGCCATCGCACACACACTCAGTCATCCCCCAGACACGACCCAGCATCAGGATACACACACACACACAGTCTCATTGGGTGGCTTCATTCAGCTCATTATGATTTTAACCCCACTCTGCCTGCACTCACTCACTCTCTCTCTCTCTCTCCCTCACTCACTCACTCGCAGCTGTTTAAGCTCAGTTCACTCGGAGAGGCTGAAAAACAGTCTCTAAGAATCTCCTCCATACAGACACAGAGGAGTCCTTACAGTCAGGACCCCCTTAAAAACAGAGTTCTTAAGGGGTCTTCAGTGAAGACGATGGTTATACGAATCATTCTACCAAACTGGTTCAGAGCCAGAGCTGAAAACACATTTCAGACCTTTAACTGACCTGAACTTCACACTCGAATCCTCCAGCTTTGAGTGACTCTGAACCTTAATTATATTTATTTTATTAAAATAAATGATTGAGCGTTCCATTTCATCACTACCAAAACAATCATAACACTAATAAACTTTACTAAATCTTTCAGTAGTGACTGTTGCAGTAGTGAGTGTTTTAGCACATTTTGTGCAGAGCTTAAAAATGCTGGCCACACTTCTCAAAAAGGTGGTTTTCAATGGTTTCTTTAGTCAAGAGAACGGTTCTATATTATAACCATAAACACTCAAAGAACTCTTTGCATGATTAAAGGGTTCTTCATGAAATGGTTCTTCAGATTGATGGAAATCGTGCAAAGGTGAGCTATAGATGGTTCAGAGTAGAACTGTGTTTGGGCTCATCGGCTGTATCTAAGCTGATAGGCTGTATTTGAGCTGAGAGGCTGTGTCTGGCCTGAGAGGCTATATTTGGCTGATTGGCTGTATCTGAGCTCATTGGCTGAATTTATACTGATCAGCTGTATCTGGACTGATTGGCTGTATCTGGGCTGAGAGGCTTTATTTGGGTTGAGAGGCTGTAACTGAGCAATCGACTGTATCTGGGCTGAGAGGCTGTATCTGGACTGATTGGCTGTATCTGGGCTGAGAGGCTGTATCTGGACTCATTGGCTGTATCAGGGCTGAGGGGCTGTATCTGGACTGATCGGCTGTATCTGGACTCATTGGCTGTATCAGGGCTGAGAGGCTGTATCTGGACTCATTGGCTGTATCAGGACTGAGAGGCTGTATCTGGACTGATCGGCTGTATCTGGACTGATCGGCTGTATCAGGGCTGAGAGGCTGTATCTGGACTGATTGACTGTATCTGGGCTGAGAGGCTGTATCTGGACTGATTGACTGTATCTGGGCTGACTGGCCGTATCTGGGCTGATTGACTGTATCTGGGCTGAGAGGCTGTATCTGGACTGATTGACTGTATCAGGGCTGAGAGGCTGTATCTGGACTGATTGACTGTATCTGGGCTGAGAGGCTGTATCTGGACTGATTGACTGTATCAGGGCTGAGAGGCTGTATCTGGACTGATTGACTGTATCAGGGCTGAGAGGCTGTATCTGGGCTGACTGGCCGTATCTGGACTGATTGACTGTATCTGGGCTGAGAGGCTGTATCTGGACTGATTGACTGTATCTGGGCTGACTGGCCGTATCTGGGCTGATTGACTGTATCTGGGCTGAGAGGCTGTATCTGGACTGATTGACTGTATCAGGGCTGAGAGGCTGTATATAGATCAAAAAATGTTCTATATAGAACCTTCTACAGTACATTCTCTGTGCTGTCTGACGAACGCTTTCATGATGCAAACGGGGATGCAAACAGGAAGAGGGATGCAGCCTCACTTCCTGCTCTAAAATGCAGAGGCGTGGCTAAAATAAGGCTCCGCCCACAGACTAAAGCTTTGTGTTTTGGGAGTGATGTGAAAATGTCAGATATTTTTTATGATTTTCTTAAAAACTCATGTTCAATCAAAGACTTTTAAAAATGATATGTATATCTTTTATATAAGAATATATATATATTCTTTCTTTCTTTCCTTCCTTCCCATCTATCTATCTATCTATAGCTAGTTAGGAGGCTAAACTAAAGCTTTTATAAAAGCCTCTACTGAGAGTTTTTGCTGATATTTTCTCACTCAGTAGAGAAATAAGGACATTTTTGTGTTTGGGCACAAAAAACAGTGCAGCACATCATTTTACATGAGCCAAAAAGACCAGCAAACAATGTAGCTAATTAGCCAAATTAGACACTTTAGAGGCATGAAGTCACCAAAAAGGCGATTAGGGGTTAATTGCTGTTATTGTGACGGTTCCAGCTGCTTCTCAGGCAAGTGGCAATTGAAGTAGAACAAAAACTGTAAGTTCACTAGAACTGGTGCCGGTTTGGGTCAGTTGATGCCCAAAAATCCTTATTTTGATACTACAGTCTTAAAAAGATGATTCCTAAAGGGTTCTTTAGTAAAGAAAACGGTTCTATGGAGAACCATGAACACTCAAAGAGCCCTTGATTAAACGATTAAAGGGTTCTTCAGCTTGATGGACTAAGACGTGTGTATGAAATGCTTTTTGCTGAGAGGAAACATGTCTAGATAAATAAAAAGGAGAACTCTCAACATGCATAACTGTAAACTAGAATGACTCACCAACCAAACAACACCGGCTCTGTGGGGGTCCGGACCATTAATAAACGGTGAATAAGGACCAACAAATTAGAAAAAGGACTACAGTCTGTAAGTGTAGAATTACTGTGGTAGGTGGAGCTGATAAAATGGACAATTAGTGTAGACACAACACAGGTGCACCTAATGACATGAATAGGTTTCTGAAGACCCCCGAGTTCTGATCTGAATCTGATCATTCTTTATTTTGGTTCTCATCGGAAAGAAAAAGGACTGTTTCAGGCAGTTTGTAGAGACACTAAACAAAACGAGCGACAGAGCATATATTTTCAAACAGATCCGGTATGTGGGGTCTGCAACCTACAACCCTCTAGTGGACAGTCTAGCTACCTACAGGTACTGGCCACTTTATCAGAAACCCTTCTCTTGTAACTCCACCCTTGCTGGTGTACAGTTAGAGAATGTAGCTCATCTGTCGATGCACGGTTTGCGCTATGTATCCTCTAGATTTTCATAAATCGCCAGTTTCTATCCACAGCTCTGCGGCTGGCTGGACATATTTGGGTTGTGGTCCATTCTCAACCTCGCAGTGACACTGACACGTTTAAAAACCACTGCAGAACAATCCATTTGTATAGTGAATCTACATAATAGGGGTTTCTAATAAAGTGGACAGTGAGTGGAAGAAAGGGTGGGTGTTTATAATAAAGTGGCCAGTGAGCTTAAGATTAAGAGACCCTTATTAGTCTCACAACAGGCACACTACACACACACTAGTGAGCACACTTGCCCGGAGTCGGTGGGCAGCCCAATCCGCAGCGCCGGGGAGCAGTTGGGGGTTAGGTGTCTTGCTCAAGGACCCCTCAGGCATGTGCTGTTGGCTCTGGGGATCGAACCGGCGACCTTCCGGTCATGAGGCTGGTTCTCTAACCTCCAGCCCATGACATAGTTGGGGCAGAAGAGCACAGAGTAGAAGAAAAGGTTGGTGTTTCTAATAAAGTGGCCAGTGAGTGGAAGAAAAGGTGGGTGTTTCTAATAAAGTGGCCAGTGAGGGGAAGAAAAGGTGGGTGTTTCTAATAAAGTGGCCAGTGAGTGGAAGAAAAGGTGGGTGTTTCTAATAAAGTGGCCAGTGAGTGGAAGAAAAGGTGGGTGTTTCTAATAAAGTGGCCAGTGAGTGGAAGAAAAGGTTGGTGTTTCTAATAAAGTGGCCAGTGAGTGTAGAGATCTTCAGAGCTTTACTGCCCTCTACTGGACATATTTTGTAATTTGTTAGGAATTATTTTATTGAAAGTGCAGCTCAAGTGCATTAAACTGTCAATCCATTCCACAGCTGGAAGCACAGATATTTCACTCTGATTTGAATTAAACTCAAAGTTGTCTTTTACGCCCCCCCCTCCAACGTTTTTGTATGTTTTTGACATTGAAACAAAGTGAAAGACACTAGTGAAGCGTAATAATATGGGAATCATATCCATATCCTCAGAAAATTACTGCTACAACGACCAGTGTCAGACAGATGTTTGGATCTGACCCAAACTGCATTTGTAACATTACAGAAATAAACGTTATATTTGTCTGATCCTGGTTTTTGTGTGTCGGCATCAGCAGATCTATGTTGTGGGTTCGTTTCTAGAACGTAAATGAAACATAAATTTAATTTAATATGTAACTACGTCATCAGGGATGTAATCGTGTAATTACATTTAAACAGTACAGCGAAAACCTAAAACATCTAAACGAAAGAATTTGCCACAGGAAGCGCATCATTATCAAAGTGTGACATTTTATTTACATATTTAACAATTCTATCCTCTGCGGTTTTACTACATATAGAACAAAATAAACACGCCCCCTTCGACACTCAACTAGCTTCCGTTAACGGCTGTTGGTTGAACTCGCTTGCGTCTGGATGTTTACATTACAAACATAAACACAAAACAAGGTTGTAAATACAAAAACAGTCCAAAGATTTTACCTGATCGCGTCAGTAACTTTGCGCTCTGCGTTAGAAAAGGCCGGAGAACGTTCTGCTGATTCACAGCGGGAAAATCTGCCGCGTCGCTCTCCTGACTCCAGCCATGCGGTTTCAGTCGAACTACAACAGAGCAGAGCCTGAAAGCTTAAGCAGCTTTAAAGCGCCAGTTTTCACTCTGTCCCCAAAAACAGTCAATCAACCAGGACAGGTTTGGTGTCAGAAGGTGGCTTTTCAGTTTGTAAAGCTAATGTAGCTACAAAGCTAATGAGGCTTCCAAGCTAATGAGGCTACCAATCTAACGTGGCTACAAAGCTAATGTGGCTATAAAGCTAACGAGGCTACCTAGCTAACGTGGCTACAAAGCTAATGTGGCTACAAAGCTAATGAGGCTATAAAGCTAATGAGGCTACCAAGCTAATGTAGCTACAAAGCTAATGTGGCTACAAAGCTAATGTGGCTACAAAGCTAATGTGGTTACAAAGCTAATGAGGCTATAAACCTAATGAGGCTACCAAGCTAATGAGGCTACAAAGCTAATGAGGCTACAAAGCTAATGTGGCTACAAAGCTAATGTAGCTACAAAGCTAATGTGGCTACAAAGCTAATGTGGCTACAAAGCTAATGAGGCTATAAACCTAATGAGGCTACCAAGCTAATGAGGCTACCAAGCTAATGAGGCTACAAAGCTAATGAGGCTAACAACTGAGCTGCATCATGATCAGCACTGCGCAAATCGAAAGGAGTCGTTCAGCATCTCTAACGGACCTGATCGTGCGGTTTAGTCGTGGCCACACATTAGACTCACTAAGGCATGATCTTGCTCCCACGCCTTACTAAGTTGTAGCCACAACTTAATTATCTCATTCCCACGCCTTACTAAGTCGTGGCCACACATTAGGATCTCGATCCGTGCCTTACTAAGTCGTGGCCACACATTAGGATCTCGATCCATGTCTTACTAAGCCGTGGCCACGCATTAGGATCTCGATCCATGTCTTACTAAGTCGTGGCCACACATTAGGATCTCGATCCATGTCTAACTAAGTCGTGGCCACGCATTAGGATCTCGATCCATGCCTTACTAAGACGTGGCCGCACATTAGGATCTCGATCCATGTCTTACTAAGTCGTGGCCACGCATTAGGATCTCGATCCATGTCTAACTAAGTCGTGGCCACGCATTAGGATCTCATTCCCAAGGGTTAATAAACCGTGGCCATGCATTTTTTTCATTATTATGGGATGTCACCAGCAGGGCTCCAGCAAATAAACAGCAAATGTTTTTGTAGAGGATTTTTTCACTAATTTACACCAGGAAATCAATAAAACCTTCGATCTGAGTTGTTCAAACTTTTCCGCACGACTGTAAACAAGCCTTCAGACACCAAACACGTCTCGGCTGATCAGCTGATTTTATGCTAAACTCTCCGTCTGAACTCACTGAGCAGGTCAGTAAAAGACACATGAACATCACTCATCTGTGCAACGGTGAAAAAAAACAAAAACAACCACGTTAACAAGGCAGTTGTCATGACGACCGTAGCATCCTCTCTGCATTAGAGCCGTGTGCGTTATAAGGCCTAAAAAAGATGATTTGTTATGCAAACGTGAATAAAAACGACATCGAATCTCAAGCGTCGCGTCCTCTTCAGCTGGAACCTCAGCAGGTCGCTCAGGCCCGGCCGAGTCCGTCCAGGAGGACTCAAGTCATATGCTTTTCTTGCTCCAGCGCAGATTAAACTCACTGGCTAGTCAGAGCAGAGCCGTGACTTCCTCTCCAGAGCGGACTGGAGTTCAGCCACCCAGCCACAACGTCCTGTAAGGCAGGGGGTCGTATTCACGACCAGAACGGGCCACACGCTCCGACAACAAAAACTGACCCTGATTAGTCACAGACAATAACATCACCACCTGAACGCCTCCTTCTATCGGTGGAGAAATCAGTCCACGTCTGAGAGCGATGACTCGAGTCAGCCAAGTACCGGCTCACTTTGTGTTAAAGGAATATTCATCCGAATCTCTATCTTATCAAACAGAAGCACCAATTTGGAAATCGTGAGCCGATGCGGATATTTCTCACGTACATATATGTTGATGTGGACGCCGATATATACACATTCATGAAATGCAGAAGTTTCTAATACAGCTGTATGCGAAAGTTTGAACACCCCCAGTCAAATGACACTCTCGATTTTCTGAGTGAAAGAGGTGAACGCGTCCTCTGTTCTGCAAAAACGTATCATATAAAACGTGCTGTAACTTTTATTTTTAACGTTTCATATATTAGTGCATTTAATAATCCGATAACCGCAGAAATTCAGATCGTGTCAGTAACCAGTTCAGTGTGTTTAAATGCCCTTGAGTAATCAGATGATGTGAAACTCCGGGTCAACGTGCGATCGGATTCCTGCTTTGCAACCAGCCATAAACTCACAGAAGAAAATGTGAAAACATAACGTCAAACAAACTTCACGATGCAGTGTTTTTCAACATTGCGCCACTTTACCTAAAAATTCTGAACTTGCATCATTTAGAAGATTGAAGATTATTTAAATCCTTCATTTCATCAGGCATGGAGTCGCTTCAAAAGGGTTTTGCCGCGTCTTGTCCGTTTTTACACCTGCGCAAACTGAGAAGTCCGAAAGAAATCAGAGTAAGAGTTCACACGCACTGGGAAATGGAGCTGAAATCCAGCCTCTTTATCGGATTTTTTAGGAATCTAAGGAATCGGAGTGTACTGTTTACATGACGTGAATAATCAGATAACTGCAGAAATCTGATTATGATCAGATAACTGAGTGCGTGTAAGCTCACTCAGTTCCTGCGCATTAAAATGTGCTGAAGTGCGTCTTTGTAGAGGACATGTTCACGTCTGTTCACTCAACAACACACGACATTTAGCCAACGAGCCCAAGCTTTCGCACGTGACTCTGCGACTTTCATCAGCTGAAGGAATCTGTCATTTAACCTGGGAATCTTTTGTACTTTAGAGACGGAGGAAAGAATTTGTATATACACTACTCACTAAAAGTCAGGGGTGTTTGGCTTTCGGGTGAAAGTTCAGGATGAACCTAAAATGCACTCAAACCTTCACAGGTGAACTTAATGTGACCTTCTCTAAACTTTTGAATGCAGGTGTCCAGCTGTTCAACGTTTCAGTACTTTTTGCACAACTTTTAACAAGAAGCTTAACGGCGAGGTGGTGGTGGTGTTACAGTGTGGGCAGGTGTGTCCAGTCAATACAGAACCGCCCTACACTTTGTGAACGGTACAGTGACCCAGTTGCCCAAACTACTGAATAACATCATTAATCCAGTCACTGTGCATAGAAAATCTATGGGATCAGCTGAGTCGCCGTGTAGAGGCCCGTAACTCTGTACCCCAGAACCTCAATGACCTGAGGGCCACCCTTCAAGAAGAGTGGGATGCCCTGGCTTAACAGACAATGAGTCGACTTGTGAACAGCATGAGGCGTCGCTGTCAAGCTGTCATTGATGCTCAAGGGCACATGACGTTATTGAGACACTGACACTTTTTGTTGGTTTATACCCACCACTGTTGTTGGCTTTTGTTGGAGATGAGGAAATTACCACTGCATGCTTCTACTTAAAAGCCCTACTTTCATGATATAATATCACTGTAGCGTGAACTTTTACATTTTCCATAAATTTCACCTGAAAGCCAAATATTCCTAACTTTTTGTGAGTAGTGCATTTCCAATCACTATGGACACTAACCGACCTTCGATAAAGTGAAAACAACCAAAACTCTACTGAGCTCTTCTGGCATCTGAAAGCTGAGTAAGATCATCTTTGAGACAATCCCATGAAATTCTCGTACGTGGTAACTGACCATGCTATAAAACTCGACATTAGGCTGAAAAAATCTGGAATTTTACTGCAAAACAAGCCCAGATTGAACAAATGTGACTGTAATTCCGATCCTCTTTGGTCAGAAAAGTTGGGCGTGTCAATGTGTGTATAAGCCTTCATATATCTAGAACAGAGGTCACCACTGCTGGCCCTGGAGTCGCATGTTCCTGCAGAGTCTTGTTCCAACCCTGTTCCAAGTAATTAGCTTCTTCACGAGTCCCTGATTGGCTGGATCAGATGCATTAGTGTTACGTAAGGTGGGGGCAGCACATTAGTTACAGGTTGGAGTTAAACTCAGCAGTAAAGGAGGACGGTGACCACTGACCCAATGCATCGCAGTGAAGGACCCCACCAGTCCTACAGCAGTGCAGGATGTTTAAAGTGATACTCGCTCCTATGATTTTGAATTTCACATTGTCTCTGCCACACCAACCAACTTCCAGTATAACCCAGTATTAGGCTACGTTTACACAGCAGGTAAAAGTGGCCCGAATCTGATTTTCTCACCAAATCCGATTTTTGTGTTTGGCTGTTCACATTGTCTTTCAAATGTGATCTGTATGCGACATCAGTCTGAAAAGATCAGCTACCAAACCGACCGCATGCGCAAAAGAACAGAGCTTCACGTGGCTCGTCCAGAGGTAAACAATCATGACGACTAGCGAACGCCAGTCGCTCCGGTTTCATCCTGGCCAGCATCACAGGAGCGATTATGAAGTCCCAGTGGTTGACAGCTGGGCTCATCACCCCTAGTGTGTTCGAGTTTGCCGTAAAAAGGGCCCGGTATTCGGCCAGGTCCACTTTTTTGGTCCGTGTCCTCGGATCCTTTAAACTGTTCTCTGACGCTGCAGCCTCGGGCTCCTCCGGCCGTTTAGTTCGACACCTTTTCAAACTCGGAGCGGCTGCGATGAGTCTCCTCTAATGTTTTGGTACAGAAACATCAGCCTAAATGTTTATGAGTCTCAGCAGCGCGACATCATGACGAACGTCGAGTTGGATTGACGTGAAAGTCGCATGAATCTGATCTGGCTGTTCAGACTGAGCCGCGTTGCCGCAGATCGGATCTGGATTGGATTTCAGTCCCACATATGAAAGCTTCTCAAATCGGATTTAAAAATGCCTGATTCAATGCGGCCTTCTGCCCAATGACCGCTGGGACAGGCTCCAGCACCCCCCCTGCGACCCTGAGGGAGAAGCGACTTAGAAAATGTGTGTGTGTGTGTGTGTGTGTGAGATTCAATGCGTTTTTTGCTGTTCACACTGACACACGTGTGTCACATATGAGGAAAAAGATCGGATTTGGGCCCCTTTTACCTGCTGTGTAAACGTAGCCTTATATTCACTGGATTGACAAACTTCAAAGATTTACTCGGTCGATCCTGAAACCCTAAACAATCAGCCCAAACATTTGCTGTCCCACGTCTGCTTCTTTAGTTTTGCGCTGGAGCCGTGAATTTAGGCACATATCTCACATTGTTCTTGAATTTCTTTTCTCTTCATTTAGGCACCTGGCAGACGCTCTTATCCAGAGCAACTTACAGCTTGATCATTTTTACACAGGCAGGCGAAGGTGGCGTTAGGAGTCTTGCCCAAGGACTCTTATTGGTATAGTGTGTGGGGCTTGGGCAGGCGGAGGACTGAACCCTAGTCTACAGCGTAGAAAGCAGAGGTGTTACCCGCTACACTACACCAACCACTGGCACATCAACCAAGTCCAAGTCCGTTTTCTTTGGAGTGTTTTTTTTGTGGTTTTATGCACCAACAACAGTCATAATTCACATAACCGTTTTCCTGCCTCTCCTCATCCTTTAGTATTAGGAAGACATGTAAATGACCTCTGCTCTGATTGGTTGCCTTACACTGTGACTGGGCAGAAACACTCCTTATAACTTCAACCAGAGAGGGAGGAGCTAAACTGCTGTGGATTAGATTTTGAAATTTGTTGATTTTTGTGACGTCACAACAAACGCTGATTTCATAGGAGGTTGTTTCCCAGCTTAGTTTCCACATACAGTTGTACGCAAAAGTTTGGGCACCTCTGAAGATGAAGATCCTCTACAGAGAACACAACTCAGCACATTTTAACGCACATTTACTGTTTGCTTGCTGAATTTAAAATAAAAAATAAAGCATTAAATGTGGTTTGTGCAAACGTTATCGCACATTTTAGTTTTTTTTTCCACCAATATTAATATTAATTACAATTAAATTCAGCAAATATACAGAAACTGTGAGCTTCAATTTGCATGAAAATGTTTTTAAAAACTCGAGTTTGTTTCCCGTAGAGGATTAAAATAAGTGTTAACTTCTTTTTAAATATCAACAAAAACATTTTGCATACAAATGTACAAACTTTATAACTGCGACTAAATAATACTGCCAAACTACACACTTAAAAAAAGACGGCTCTTCAAGGTTCGTTAGTAAAGAAGAAGCTTCTATACAGAACTATGAACAATTAAAGTACCCTCTTTGCAAGACTGAAGCGTTCTTTGCAGAGTAAAATGGTTCTTCAGATTGATGGGGAATGTGCTGTAGGTGGTTCTATATAGAATCTTCCTGGACATTGTTACAACAGCAGAACCCTTTTGGGTGCTACAAACAACCCATACCAAAAATGTTCTATATAGAACTATCTACAGCATATTCTCCACCAACCTGAAGAACCATTTCACCACGCAAAGAACGCTTCAATCTTGCAAAGGGTTCTCTGAGCATTCGTGGTTCTTTCTTTACTAAAGAACCCTTGAGGAACCCTGTTTTCCAAGAGTGTACCACGTTAAGCTGTTTCACTTAAATGGGTTCAACATTAAAAACTTTGGAAGTTCAGAGCTTCACAGCCAGCCTTGTGCGACCTGCCTGAATCTGCATGATCCTCGCAGGTCTAGTGCAAAACGAAAGAAGCAATTTTCAGACAACGATCACGTCTTGACTGATCTGCTGTTTTTACGGTAAGATTACATGAAAATCTGACTTCTCCATTAAACAAACAGCTGTTTGGCAACAGCAGCGCAGTTCCTCCTTCCTTCACTGCAGCAGCATCGCTCCCGTTCTGAGGTCGGCACAGCGTAGCGTCCGAGCCTGAAGACAAAACTCCTCTGTGAAGCTCTTTCACATTCACACCTTACAGCAGCGGCGGTTTCCCGTTGACCTTCTCGTGCAGCAGCGTTAGTGCTCCGGTGGCAAACTCCCGCAGCACCTGCACCGTTTCGCGCTGCAGCTGCAGCGACTCGCGCACGAACTCCTGCTGCGTCTCAGCCAGCTGCTGCACCGACTCGGCCAGCAGCTCCAGCGAGCGGGACACGGTGGCCAGCAGAGCGTTGGTGGTGTGCTGCTCCTGCACACTCAGGCTGGCGTTCTGCGCCAACTGCTCGCGAGCGCTGTCTGACTCTGCTGCCATGGTGGACAGGCCTTGTTGACTGGGGGCGTGGTTAGTGGAGGAGGAGACGTGCGCTATGTTGGTGCCCGTGAGGGTCCCGTCGTCTTCTGCGTACGAGTTATTTACAGACGACAGCGAAGAAGAAGGCAAGACATCATGGTGATCATCGTCGGAGTCCATCAAGCGGGAGTCTGGATCTGAAACAGCAGGAAAGAACAGATATTTGTGAGAAAAGAGATATTTAACTACCTAAGATTTACTTAACGTAATAATGACAAAAAAATGCCTCGCTGCTCAAATCTGATCTCTACCTCAGATCTGATCTCTTTAACACGGTGGGTCACACTCATTTAGGTAAGTAACTCAAATCGGTCACTAATGTGAAGAAACCTGCGTCTGTAAACGACCCGCATCCTAATCAGTAAAGTCACGTGAGTGAAACGTGTGTCATTAACAGCAGACAAGCTTACGAGCAGAACGAGCCTTCGGTGTGAAGGTACTTACCTCTGAACAGCTCTGAGATGATCTGAGCGTTCTCATTAAAGTCACATGGCCACAAACTGGATACGTATGCGGTGTAGGGCTGCGTTCACATCAACAGGCTGAAGTGAGTCAATCTGATGTTTTCAGAGCAGTGTGCACACAAATCTGATCCTACATTACAAGCGTCACTGCTCAAATCCGATGTACTTTGTTGGTCTTACGAGGGAAATTGGTCATTTTGCTGACTAACTATGCCCGATCTGGAAGCAGCTCAGCGTGGCCAACAGAGCAGCGCCTCCTGGGGCAGTAGGGGGGGTTAAGTGCTTCGCCGAAAGGCACAACCAGGTGCACCCGGTGAGTCGAGGGATTTGAAACTGCAACCTTCCAGTTGATGGGAAACAACAGTACTAGTAACCCTTACCTGCAGCGTTTAGAGCGTCATGCTGCGCCTCAACGGCACCGGTTGCGCCCCCTACTGGAGGGGGCATCGTCCTCGTCTCGACCCCCAGACCGGGAGAACTGTGAACAGAGCTCATTCCCAAAAACCCGCCGTCGTCATCATCGTCTATGCCGCCTCCGTCCTGGTCGGTACTGCGGCTGCGAGAACGCGATGGTAGCGCCGCCTCCCACGGCTTCTTGTCCAGTTCCAGGATAGACTCTACGATACACTCCGTCGGGGACAGCTCGGCCTGGGCGAGCGCAGAGTGCGGGATGCTACCGGAGTGCAGCGCGGCTATTTTGCGTTTGGTGTCGCATTTTAGGTCCGACCACTTCTTGATGATCTCGCCGACCTCCCGGTCGCACTCGCCGATCTCATTCACACGTTCTGTGATCTCCGCCCACTTCCTCCTCTTCACTTCAGATGGGACCCCAGAGTTGAACTTGCCTAAATACACAAACAGAAACCACTTAAAATAATAAGGACGTCTCAAGCATCCATTACTGACCTCATCTGCACCTTAAACATTAAAACAAGCATCCAGAAGATTCTAATGACATGCATTTACATTCGGTAGGTCAATCTGCTTTCACTTGGTCAGACTGACCATCCGTTACTATCTGACCTTCAATACGCAAATCAGTTCAGTTCACCTTTTCGCCTCTTCTATGGGAAAGATGGTCGCTGCCCCCAAAAACTGAAAATTTGCATGGTCTGGTTAAACTACCGTTGTTAAATTCCAAATTTGACAGTCAACATTTACGCAAAGACGTCCGTTTTAAGTAACAAGACTCCTGCATGTGCTACCTCAGCTATGGACCGTGTGTGTTGTGACATGCAGACCAGTAAATAACGTCGCTTTGTATGATATGCATAGTAACTAGTGATGCACCAACATAGGAATTGTGAACCGACGCTGTAAATTGTGAACCGACGCTGAAAGCCGATATTTTTCACGTACGTATTTACTGATACACATAAACTGGAGTTACATGTACCTGGAGTAGCATTACAGAGAAATACTTCCTACTGTAGGCCTACAAAGGCAGCAAAACGAGTAAAATCGAGCTGTTTCTGCACAGTAACACAAGTATCACCTAAACTGCCTTCTTGAAAAATAAGGTTCTTCAGGGGGTTTTTAGTCCAAAAAATGGTTCTATATAGAACCATGAACACTTTACATGATTTAAGGGTTCTCTGCATCAATAAATGTTTCTTCTGGTTGATGGAGAATGTGCTGTGGATGGTTCTACATAGAACCTTTTTGAAAAGGGTTCCACTATTACTACATGCCAAAGAACCCTTCTTTTTTGGTACTATATAGAACCCCATTTGCTGAGAGTGTGCTCTTCAATATCGCAATAAATAAAGCAATGTCGCTTTAAAATACAGGCCAAATTCAAACATCAGTGCCATGAATTTTTTAAGCAAATATCTACAGACTGGGATGATTCAGACGTCCATCACTGATACCAACTTCACTGACACACCTAAAAGATGATGGGAGCAACGGGAGCAGTGGGAGCAAATCCCTTCATCTCCACTACTGGACAGTGTGCTTTAATCTTCTGTTACAGTCATGATTAATGGACCAATAGCAATGCCGAAAAATGACCCGGTAAAAATCAAATTTTATTCACTTACATTTAGAGTCAAGAGGGTTGTTTCCTAAAGATACCATCTGGGAGATATGAGACTTTGTTCCAACAGTGAACAGATCTCTCAGCTCTGTTACTCTAATAATAATACTAATAATAATAATAATATTAATGATGCTTTCGCTCTGATCACTAAGCACCGTCAGCTTGATCCCAGCCGAAACACTGGCACTGCAGAGATTCCAGGCTGTTTTTCTTGCTACTGTCCTTGTTGAAACGCCGTTCACGCCGCTGCAGTTTTCTGAATTCACCTCTCGACACTCAAACCGCTACAGACACTCACCTACGACAATGTGCCGGTTCTTCCGCACTTCATCCAGCAGAATGTGCACTTCGCTGAAGGTGAAGTTGGCTTTCCGTTTCTTGTAGCGGACCAGGTTTTCCTGGCTGAGATACAGAGAAGACGAAGACATTCTGACTCTGCCGGCACGCCGGATCTCCCACAGAGCGACCGTCAGACACCTGCGTGGAAGTAAAACGCACGATTAGCGCTGCAATACTGGCTAAATTCAATCACCCGTCTAATGCAGTGCATTCACTGAGCGCGTCTACATGCACCCGATAATCAGATCCTAATCGGATTTCTGCCGTTATCGGATTACCAACACGGTCATTTAAACAGCACACTCTGATTTCTTAGATCGGAGTACGGTCTAGAAAAGGTAATCGGATTTCTCAGTGCGTGGAAGCTCTTACTCGGATTTCTCAGTCTGCCTCTGGAAATAAGAAAGCTGCAAGATGCCAGTCTCTTCATCGGATTTCTTAATCGGATGGCGTTTACGTGGCCACTGGAATAATCAGATA
Organism: Pygocentrus nattereri; assembly: GCF_015220715.1. Lineage (NCBI taxonomy): Eukaryota > Metazoa > Chordata > Actinopteri > Characiformes > Serrasalmidae > Pygocentrus > Pygocentrus nattereri. The sequence continues at coordinate 29,870,720 of NC_051233.1, forward strand.
ACTGCAGGAATCCGATTAAGATCGGATTATCGAGCGCATGTAAACGCACTCAGTAACGTTTTCGGCCGCTCCTTTTTTCCCCTGCAGTTAAAGACGCATCAGATTAAGACGCGACTTCTATTCTGAACGTTGTGAATCCTGTTTTAATAAATATGATCATAGGAAATGTTTAATCCTGACTGAGGGGCCCTTGAGCAAGACACCCAACCCCCAACGGCTCCTGAGGCGCTGTGGATAGGGCTGCCCGCCCTCACGGCAGGTCTCTGTGTGTGTGTGCGTGTGTGTGTGTGTGTGTGTGTGTGTGTGTGTGTGTGTGTGATGTTTCACTCCACAGATGGGTTAAAATACTCTGAGGTGAAATTTTCCTGTTGCGTGACTAATAAGGGCCACTTAAAGACACAGAACCAAAAACAGCCTGTTCAGTTCGGAGAGGCTGTAAAACGCACACTTGAATGGTTCTTCAAGGGTTCTTCAAGGGTTCTTCACTAAAGGCAATGGGTCTGTACCGAACCATGTGTTCTGTACAGAATCATTTCTGGCTTAAATGGTGAAATGATTCTTCAGACTAACGGAGAACGTGTTCTACATGGTTCCCTATAGAACGTTTTTCACAAACCCTTTTTGGTGGTGCTGTACAGAACCATTTCCCAAAATATACAGCACATCCTCCATCAGTCTGAAGAACCATTTCAGCATGCAAAGAACCATTTAAGCACGGAAACAGTTCCACACAGATCTCCTGATTCTAAACAGAACCACTGCCTTTACTAAAGAACCCTTGAAGAGCCGCATTTCAACTGTGTGTTGTATGGTGTACAGAACCTTTTCAAAAAAGGGTTCTCCTATTGTTACAAGCTCAACATCATAACAATAGCAGAACCCTTTTTGATGGTGCTGTACAGAACCATTTACAACGCATTGTCCATCAATCTGAAGAACCAGTTCACCATGCAAAGACCCACTAAGCATGGAAATGGCTCTACATAGATCTCATGGCTCTAAATAGACCAAAGAACCTGTGAAGAACCACATTTTTAAGGGTGTGTTGTATGACTGTGTACAGAACCTTTTCAACATTCTCCATCAATCTGAAGAAACCGGCAAAACACAATTAAGGATGAAAATGGTTCTATACAGAATTCATGGTTCTGAACAGACCAAAGAACCCTTGAAGAACCACATTTTAGGGGTGTGTTGTATATGCTTGGTGAAATGGTTCTATACACAACCAAAGAGCCATTAAGCACGTAAATGGTTCTACAGGGAACTAATGGTTCTGAACAGACCAAGGAACCCTTGAAGAACCACATTTTAGGGGTGTGATGTATATGGTTGCGTATAGAACCATTTCACCAAGCAAAGAGCCATTAAGCACGTAAATGGTTCTACAGGGAACTAATGGTTCTGAACAGACCAAAGAACCCTTGAAGAACCACATTTTAGGGGTGTGGTGTATATGGTTGCGTATATAACCATTTCACCAAGCAAAGAGCCATTAAGCACGTAAATGGTTCTACCGATGTTCTGAACAGACCAAAGAACTGGAGCTGTTTTTTTTGCCTCACGGAACCACCCAAATGTTCTCAGTGGACCACAATGCAGGTTATGGGCCCTTTAAAACGCACCACCGCCTCAGTGGAGGAGCAGCAGTTCGCCGGCAGGGCCGGACGCGACTTTGAGGAGTTGGGAGCGGTGAGAAAAGGAAAAATCCCGCCGATTTCCGCCGAGCTTTACTTCAGATTCCTCCACCAAGCCCGCCGAGAAGAAGGGAAGCGTCTCCAAAACGCCACTTTCATTCATTGCCTGGACTGGGAGGTCAATCGGCCAGAAAACCGCAGCCTGAGCGGCGCAAACTGTCCTGAAATAACGAGACGCGAGCGCCGAGTCCCGATACGAACCTCCCAGCACTGCAGCCTCTCGGCGTGAGGCGCCATCGCGCCGAATACGGCCAGGTTAGCTAGAGTCACGCCAGCTACACACGACGGACCGAAAACCTCCACAAACACCAACCTCGGCGGAGAACAGCGGCTTTAAACCAGCCGCCCGATCCTGCTGGACGTTCAGTGAGAGAATAAAAACCACCAGGATTCGCCTACAAAGCGAAACGGCCCCGAACAAGCCCTGTGTTTTGGTCTTGGACGCGCTGTAATTGTAACAATAGCTATTCGCCCGCGTCTTATTCGAACTCTCCGGTCCACCTTAAATCGAATGGCAGCTGCATCCAGTCGCTGAGACGCCAGAGTGGAACGACCGCGCCATTTAAGGTGGAACGGAGAGTTCGAATTAGACGCTGGCGAATAGGAAGCCAACTTCTGCCTAGCTAACGCTACGAAACGCACCGTAGCTACGAACACACGTTCGCGTGCGCGCCAAATAAAAAAACAACGCACTTTAGAGCCACTTCACAAACTCCACGCGTACCTTGGTGCGCACACTGAGGGCCGCGGCGGAGGTTCACCTCTAAACGACGGATTTATGCGTAAGATTTGCGTCCAGAAAATCCAGAAAGTTCGTAGCGTCTCCACCTCCGCGGCCAAGCCTGCAGTTGCACGCTTTGGCCACATCGGCCCACGAACGGCGCTGTTGCGCACCTAACCTCACCACTTGCAGCGCTGCTTAGCTAAAGCTGCAGAGATCAGGAGCTCAGAGGGGCTAAACTAACCCACCGCGCTCGTTTCCTGAGTTTACTGGTCAACATGTATGCAGGAGTTCGTGCACGTGCGTTGTTCAATTGTTGCAATTCATAAAAATGTAGAAATAACAAAAACAAGCCGTGCACAAGGAACAAACAACCATACATGTCCGCATCATAGGCATTTATTTAGTTATTTTTTAAATATAGCCACGTGCACCAAACCAAACAAATAAATGAGGACAAGTTTTCGTTTTAATATACTTTATTTCATATAAAATATGACGCTGGGCACTTCTGTCTAATCCAGGCTCTCACGTTTGCTTTGGCACCCCCTACTGCCAACATGCGCTAATGACATCTGTGTCTTATGCTGTACACACATTATATATAAACCCCCATCTCTGGCCATAATGATTAACTCAGGGTTAATTAATGGGGGCCAGGAGGCGTTTGTCCTTATTCTCCATATAAATGACGCTAGATAATACAGGACATCAGTAACGTGTAATAAGAGTAACTAAAAAAATCAAACAAGCAGTGGAGCGTTAGAGTCGTGTTGGGGTCCATGCTGGGTCGTGGCAGTCGTGACAGAGTGAATGCGCTGAGTGGAGTTAAAAGGCTATCGGGGTGGATCCGGGTCAGTTCGGTAAAGTTGACGTCAGTTCCAGGCACAGCCGGACGCTCAGGAGTACATGGTCAGCTGCAGCCACTGCGGACGGACGCAGATACAGAGTGAGCGCCATTACATAAACTACCAAGAGCACATATTACAGACTACTGTTCAGATTTTTGGGTTTTTAATATTTTTCACCAGTGACTTGAACAGTGTAAATAAATATTGTAAATAAAGACACAAAAAGTACTTTTAGATGTTATTAATTTATAATAATAATAATAATAATGCGTGTATCTGCAATGAAACTGATTATTTGAATGGTACTGTATATTCTTTAACAAATTAAAACATAGGTAGTCAGGTTTGCCTCATCTGTTATATATATTATGAAATGCTCTGCTCTATTTTTAGGGTCTCCGTCAGTGAGTTTTTTTAAAAAATACATTTTTAGCACAAATTCTTATCGCAAAACAAATCATAAAATATCATAAAACAGTGTCTCGAACATCAGACGGCATATTTATGACCATTTTTATATAATATATTTCTGTGAAGGAGCTTTTAGAGGCATTAAACTCCTCAGACCCCTGGTTCCCATCACCACCACTGTAAAGACATCCAGACGTTTCTCTACAGTGAACCATTTCTGACTTTAAATCTCAACCACTCAATTACGCAGAACATGGAGAAAAATGAGTTTTTAGCTCGGAGTCATTCGTTTTCCAGTAACATTGCTGTGAAATTCTAAAAGTAGCTCTTCCCACCTCCTGGATGTTCACTTTGATGGAGCCGTTATTGTCCCTGTCCAGCGTCTTAAAGGCACCTGAGACAACAGAAAAAAACTATTATTATTAGAAACGTTTTACTAAAGAGGAAAATAAATGTGACCAGCAAATAAAAATCAAATCAAACTTTCTGAATAATAATACATATTAATAATACTGATGTGTAGACAATGATATGAGTCCTCCTAATAACAGAGTAATCATTTTAATACAGTATCAAAAAAAAGACTGACTCAATACGTTTTTGCTTAATTCTACATTCATTTAGCTTTAATGACATCATATCGTATTAGAGCTGCTCCTTCATGGTTTTCTACACGTTTTGACCGGTTTCAGTTCTGTATGAGCTCAAGGGGTGAGTGATCTAGTAACTGTAAGCACCAAACTGTTTTCCATATCCATCTACACACACACACACACACAAACACGGTGGACAGTAACTAAGTAAATTATAATTCGTTACTGTACTTAAGTAGTTTTTTCGTGTATCTGTACTTTTCTTAAGTTTTTCCATTCTGGGCGTCTTTTTCCTTTCACTCCACTACATTTCAGAGTCTAATATCCGACTTTTTCCTCCTACATTTTGAGAAATCTGTCATTCCTTTTGGTTTCTGTGTGTATAAAAACGTAACATGTCAAAACGAAAGAAGCGCAAAGCCAGAGCACCAATCAGGGCCCAGCGGTCACTTTGTTTAGAGCTGGTTTTGACCTGTTGGTCTTACCGACCCAGTGCAGCACGCGGTTCAACGTCAGCGCAGCAGCGTAAAACTTTGGGAGAGTCTGTTCAACATAAATGATGAACTAACCTAACTTTGTGTAAATAGAGCTCAATATAGAAATATGTCCACATATGCAGTCGAGACTGACGCGGCTTTTTTCTGAATTTCTACAAACACCATTTCATTTTATAGTAAATGAGTTTGGGCTGGTTGATGTTTATGAACAGACGCCTACAGATCAACATAGTAAAGGAGCTCATCTGTGATCCTGAGTTTAAAGCCAGTTTTTATTCAACTTAAACTTGGAACTAAGTTGTAAATAAATCTGAAACTGAAACTTTGCTTGTGTGTAAAAAGTGATTTCAGAGCCACTCGGTTCTCCCTGATGGAACCTGTTTACCTTCAGTGTTTTGTGCTTCTGATCATTTTAATAGACGTCAGCGTCGCTAATTAATGACGTTCTATTAAAAGACTGGTTTACCAAGAGAGACGCTGGAGGACTCTCACCTGAAATGAGTTCATGAAGCCAGTCTGGTTATAAAAATGATAACAGGACATCAGAGCCAGAATTACTCTTTTAGTACTTTTACTTTATACTTAAGTACATTTGAAGGGAAATACTTTAGTACTTTTACTCAGGTTGAGGTCTAAAGGGAGGAACTTCTACTTTTACTGGAGTAATATTTTACCTTGGGTCTCTACTTTAACTCAAGTACATGGTTTGTGTACTTCATCCACCTCTGACTGACACACACACACACACACACACACACGCACATTCAAAACTTACATTAAATAGCAACAATCACTTATCAGCAAACTGGCGCACTAAAATATTTACACTGAATATTTATTATAAATGTAAACCAAGGATAGAGTTTTACAATAAAGCAAGAGGGAAAAAAGGCATATTAAACATGTTACATCTAATCTCGACTGAATAAATCTAATATACATCGAGATCATATTAAGAGAGAAACTGTTCCAAAGTTTCCAAACTTTGTCCTTCAACATTTTACACACTTTAAAAATCACTGCCTGCTTTCACGCTTTTGGCCTGTAGTGGAGCCTCACTGTCGTCCAGCCAACACGACACGGCACAATGGGCAGCGAAACAGTGACCGTAACGGAGAAGCTGTACTCACGGCACATGGCGTCCAGGCGCACCAGGCAGCCGATATAATTATCAAAGTCCATGTTTCCGCTCTCGTCGCTGTATCTGCGGATGATCAGCTGGAAGAGCTGATCATTCAGTGGGAAACCTACACACACACACACACACACACACACACACACACACACACAATGTCTCTAATAAATAAGCTCATGAAGGCCTTTGGCCCTGTTTTATGTCTTTCATGTCTGTTTATCTCTTTCATGTACGCGATAACAATGATCACATCCTGGAGTCGAGAGTCTTAAAAGAATCATCCTCAATATTAACAACTATATTTATTTATTATTGTGCAAAATCAGAGACCACCTTTAATTCCCCGGTTAATTTGACCATTAAGTACAAATTTAGTTGTTTTTAGTAGTGAGGAAATCCATCCAACACAAAATTACACAGAAACCTCATCAACTAAATCTCACATGCTTCAGTATTTACTGTGTTGCTCTTCATCTTCATTACTGCTTCAGGCTTTTTCAGGAAACTCACTTTGTTTTTCCAAAAAATTCTGTGGGAATATATTTTACAACCAAAGTTCAGCTTATTTTAGTTATTCTTTATTATTCCCTGCTTCTCACAATCCAAGTAATCCCAAACACATTCGGTGATGGTGAGGTCTGGACTCTGGAGTGGTCAGTCCACTGAACACCAGCAGCTTCTTTTTAGTCTATTTCTTGGTTTTTAGTAACAAGATTCAGACGTTACCTGACAATTCTGTTACGTCAGCTAGAAGACGACCATCCTACCCACCCAGACGGAGAGAGAGAGGATAATTATTGTTTCTTGGGCGTAATCGCTTTTCACCCCTTACCCCTCCGTTTTGCACGTTGGCTAAATTTCAAACGAGAAGCTGGAGAATATCTGACTTCAGCTTCATATCACTGAAGAATTAGCGGTGGATGATGATAAATAAGTCATATCCCTCCTATTTGAAGGCGTATGATGCCCTAAATGTAACCAAAGCCCAGCAGTGAGGAGCTGAACTTTCCCCTCCTCTGCTGTCACTGCAGACCGGCAGGGTCGCCTACAGAGCAGCGCTAGGAGTTCCAAGGGGCAAGATGAGGGTCAAAAATAAGGGGTAGGGGTAAAAATAAGAAATGGGCCTTGGATTCTCAGCCAAAGATCGCTGTGGCGCCGCCAGAGATCAACTCACAATCATCCAATGACAGCGTCTTCGATGGTTGCTCTACTCAGACAAACTCAGAATCTCTCGACAAACAAGATGAAATACATCAGGTAAACCATCTGGCAGCCTCTCGTAAATCTCACGATACCTTTATTACACCAAAAAAGCACAGTCGCATAATTTCATCACAAGAACGATGTCACTCCTAATTTTGTTCTATGAAGAACGTAGGCCAAAATGTTCTAATACAAAGCCGTCCATCCGGACAGTATTTCTCACCCCTGGTCCTGGAAGCCCACTGCCCTGCACACACCCACTTTAACTCAACAATGGGCCGTTATTGAGCTGATTAGTTGGATCAGGTCTGTTGGGAGCAGATAAAACACTAGGCAGCGAACCTTGAACACCAGGGTTGAGAAACACTGCATTAGGACATGAAAAGACTGACTTTACGTAAAACGTACAGGTTTCCGACCTGCCTGGGGTGAAAGTTCTTTATAGAGTGAGCTTAACCCAACCAGTCTGAGAAAACAGCGGACAAGTGTGTGGTCACTGGAGTGACGTTTTACCTGCAGCTCTGAACGCATTCGGCAGTTCGTCTGCTCCAATCACCCCAGAATGATCTGTATCATAGTCCTTATAGTTAGCCTGTAAAACAGAGTTAGCCAGTCTCATTTACTGCAGCCAGTTCAGAGAAATCGGCAAATACACAGTCACAAAATAACCATAACAAATAAAACACGAACCACCACCAGTGTAAACTACAACTCAGGCCAGTAATACAAACAAACACACAAACAGCAGTCCATGTACACATTCGCATGCAAACAAAACTAATATTTCCACCAGCACCCTGTGCAGAAATCTTTTAACTGGATAACCTAATGAAAAATAACCACTGTAAACGATTAAACCACAGTAAATGATTAAGCCAGGTCGGCAAGGTTTTCATAAGGTAATTGAGAACACGGAGGTGGGAGTGGGATGTGATTGCATGCAAGTTGAGATTTAATCTCTCAAATTAAAATAAATAAAAACTAAATGTAGTGCAGGTGACAATCTTTTCTGTAGTACATGATCATCTTCAATTTGGCCAAGTAACTAATTATTCTTATAAGAAATACCAGAAAAGCAAACATCAAACAAACATTGCTGTCAGAGTTTGAGCTTGCTTAACATGATGCTTTCTTCCCTGAACCCATTTCATCTGAGACCATTTGAAACTGCCAGCTTCGCCTGATAAACGAGAGCCGAGACATGATTTTACTGTGAACCATGACGCTGTGGTATGAAAACGTAAATGTACATCATACCAGAGAGGCGGGTTCTTGTACAGGCATGATATCTGCCTGCAGCACCAGGCACATTCAAAGAGCTCAGCTCAAGAGCTGCGTTTCTAGAACACTTGTCTATCCTGGGTTAAATAAATGAAGTTAAACTAAATTTAAATCAATTCTTATGTAGGACATCACATCACATCACAACCACGTTAAAAAGTTCAGCTTTGTTCACATGTGTGAATTCTGCTGTCTTACTGTAGTTTGCACCAAAATCAATAAATGAACCACTTGAGGTCAACGTGGTGTTTACGGTCACAGGGACTGTTAAACTTAGCCATCCCCAGGCACAGTCACGCCCACCGACCTAAATATATGACCACACACATATTTAAACAGGACAGTGGAATGACCACACTCACCTGCCATTTCTTGATATTGTTCCACAGATGTTTGAACTCATGGAAGCCCAGTTTACCTGTACTGTCACTCTGCATACAGCGTTAAGGATCATCAGGAACATCAACATCAACAACATGCACTTCGGAACTGGGTCTTCAAAGTCATCCTTGTGTTTTAAACTCGGTGTAAATGGGAGATTGAAACTCCTTCTGTACTGTAGTAGATTTCTGAGTGAATCTCTGTATCAGGGAGAGTCTCTGAGTGTTTTCTCTCCGTGATTGCTGGGGGAGGGAGGGGAAGGTGAAACACATTATTGGTTAATATTATTTTGCCTTATCGTTGGTGCCCGGTGATATAATCAAAAGTCAGAAGACGTTTTAGAGGCGAGTTCACGGGAGAAGAATAAAAAAAAAAATAATTTATTTTATATGAATCTTAATCTGAGCAGACAAGTGAACTAATAGGATAAAAAAAAAAAATTCATTTTGTTTTCAGGTTGATTTCAATGCCACAGTTATGGATTTGTAAAGCTACCTTAAAATGTACCACCATGTACTGCCATGTTGCATGAACATTATAGGAATGGGCTTTTTTTTATTTTAAACTACAATTGGAATAAATTAAAATGTTATTAAAAAAATACAAAATAATTTATCCAAAATACCCATATATTATTAATATAGTTGACTATGCAACCAAATACCAAGTTCAGATATCCATACGTTTGAAAAACCACATCCAGCACTAACTCTGAACGAGGCATTTTAGAAGCTCAGTTTCTTTAAAACACTGTAAGTGTTTTAGTACTGATACAGTACAGTACAGTACTGATAAGCTGGAGGAGGATACATCCATAACAGCCACCATACTCCTGCAGGACTCAATGGTGAAGCCATCCGTCTTCAGGTCAGCATCTGCAGAGAAAGCGATACACAGATGAGCCCACAGTGTTGCTTACTGTGTGCTGTGAGCATCCCGACCCATCACAGCTCCAGATGAGCGTTTCAGAGCTCTGATGATTCAAGATGTTCGTATAACCCAACAAAACGGAATCGTTTTGCAAAGAAAATAATGCAGGCCAATACTCAACCACCTCACGGTTCACAGGCATTTTTACAGTCGTCCAGAGTGGTTTGATGTGAAACGGTCCATTATAGAGAAACGTACTGGGCCAGAATTGTCCTAAAGCATGTCTTTAAATCCAATCATGGCAGAGTGGCACATGCAAGTCGTTGAATGCAGGTAAAGAAAATGTTTTTTTATAGATTTAGAACTGTTTCACCATCTACAGCATTAAATATATAAAACTCAGAAGAGACGTGTAGGTTCACTGGTGGTTTTGGACAGTAAATAAAAAAGGCGATATTTGTGTTGTTGACATTGTGACCCCTGGTTCCCATCACCTCCACTGTAAATAAATCAGAGTTAGTGAGTTTCTCTACAATAAACCAGTTCAAAGCACTCAGTAGGAGTCTGTGTACAGACCAACAATCAAGTTACATAAAAAAAGCAGAAGAAGTGGGAGTTCTCCTTTAATATACTGCAAAGTGTAATGCAGTGCTGGTTTTCTAGTACTTACGTTTAGAGATGATTTTATTGAGGATGTTCATCAGCTCGTTGGGACTCACTTCCATGTCCTACAACAACAAAACATTTATTTATTATTTTTTATTTTTATTATTTATTATTATTATTATTAATATACACACAGCGATTCAAAAGGTCACAGTACAGGTTTTATTTTATTTTATCATCGACTTTTATCTCTGGGATCATCTCAAATATATATACATATAAAAACATGCATGTGTTTGAGGAACACTCACATCACCGGCGAGCTGCTGGAACACTTTCCGGAACTGCCTCTCCTCGGCAGACTCGTTGGCCTCAGCGTACGCATACGGCCTGCGAGGGGGAGGCTACAACACAAACACAGATCCATGAAATCACACACATACTGTTACAGTCAGCATACAGTAATATACTACACAGCAGAGCCGCTAGCACAAAATAATTAACAGCCACTGTAACAGGACGTGTCTATATACAAACGTCAGACATGGAGTTTCGCTCCCACTCTTTTTAAAGGGGACAACAGAAAAAACAGAAGTGGGAGATGGTGAAGAGTTTGTCTCATTACATGAAACAGTTATGAACACACCGCCTGGTGTCTGACACAAAATTACACAGATCTGGCCTAAACCTCTTATTAATCCACTCATTTTAATCCATTCACGGCGGAGTGGCACACGCAGGGCGTTGAAAAAAAAAAAAGACTTCAGATTTTCTAATATTTTACCATCATGAACTTTACATATAAAAGCTCAGACTGTAGTTTGTAGGTTCATGTAGGTTCACTGGTGGTTTCGATAGTAAATAAAATGGCTGTATTTGTGTTGTAGTCATGGCGACCCCTGGTTACTATCACCACCACTGTCAAGAGATCAGGGCATGCAAGTTTCTTTACAATACACCACTTCACACCAAACCACTCTGAATGACACCGTTTACATGGCAACAACAGAATGTTTTGAAAAGTTGGTGGAGTTCCCCTTTAATAAGACAGTTCAGGTAGCACATGCTCATTCATATTCATCACACACACACATATACACATTTTATATATATGTGTGTGTGTGTGTGTGTGTGTGTGTGTGTGTGTGTGTGTGTGTGTGGATATATATACATATATGTGCACATCACTACGCTAATATTAGAAGTCAATGTGATCAATACCATGAGCAGATCAAAGGACAGGACCTCAGGTGAATCACTACAGGGTGTGTGGGTGGGTGTGTGTGTGGGTGTGTGTGGGTGCGCAAACAGACATTGCTGGAGGCGCAGAGTGACCTTGAATGCGCTTCCAGCTAAACCTTCCCGGATCATGGAACACTTGTCTGATATGAAAGCGCAGCGAATGCTGGTGATGCTTCAGTTGACTGTAGGACCAGGTTACTTAAAAACAGTGTCCTCTGAAAACTCTGTATTTATACTCGTTTCATTTTAGCCCATTTTAACCAAGACGAATGCTAAAAGGTGTTTAGTTGATCAGTTTTAGTTACTTGGAATTAAATCAATGTCTCAGCCCGTCCGAGACGACAAGAACTAGAACAACGATGAAGCTTCAAAACTGACAGTTCCATGTACGATTGTACTATATACAATAACGATTATATAATAACAGGTCTAAGTGGTGCAATAATGAGTCTATGACGTAATAGTAATAATGTAATAATGCCATGACAATGGGTCTGTATTTCATTCTAGAACCACAGCGATGGTTCTAGAACCGCACACAACAAAACAGATTCCAAAGCATTAGAATGTACTGGACTGGTTTGTGATATAAACATAACAGATCTCTCACTCACAGGGTCCGAGGGGACAAACTGGCCAGGGTCGATGTTGCTGTGGAAACAAGACAAATTGACAATTTCAGGATCAGACACAAACTGATTAATATTCGAATCAGATGCATTTTAACTAAATTACACCATAAAATGTGAGCTGAGCTCTGTACAACTAACCAGTAAGAATTTTTTGTTTTCCCTCACGATGTCAAGCACAAACGCGCCCTCATGACTAAAAATGCAGAGTCTGAAACTAGAAGGACCCGTTTCTGGCAGCGAGGGGCCTCAATCTCGTTCAAACACACTGAATTTCTAAAGAGCTTTTGTTCAGCAGAGGCTAAAGGTGTGGGATTTTCTCTACTACTACAACCGCTCCTGCAGTCACTCACAGTAATCAGTGTTATTTTGTATGCAAAATGCTAGTTTCAGCAAGCTGGCAGAGCATCACGCAGAGCTTGGCTCCTGGTATGTACAAACTATTGCATAACACAGTGCAGGTCGAATCCACTTCAAGAACACATTCGAGCCCCATGTATCAAACACAAGCCTTCGTGCCGAGTCAGGCCCCCGGCACAATCCTATTCGGTTCGGCCCGCAAAATTACTCAAATTTTCTAGTAATTAGTCCATTTCACCATCAGCTGCACTACAGGTCCCAGCATACACTGCAACATAATGTGTGCTCCCACCCCTCCCCAACAACGATCTATAGGACAGCACCACAAAAAACAAACAAAAAAATTATAGAAAGTATCATGCTAATGCCCACTGGGGGCATTTAAAGAGGTTCAACAGCTTCCTGAGCCCAGTGAAAACCTCACATCTCCATTTTTCAGTTTTTCACATAATTTGAACACACCTGGTGTCCTTTACACTGTGTGTACATTTCATGAAGAACAGACCAAAAGAAACGTCCCAAAATGACTCGGAAAGACGTCTGGTTCCATTGACTTACATTAAAAGTGAAGTATGTTTTTCCCTTCTCCTGTAAAGTTACCGTTTTGGAGATACGAGGTTTCGTTCCGACAGCAGCGATATGAAAAACTGTTTTGTTCCTCAACATTATTTTTGAATCGTTTAAGTATTCAGTGCTTACGCTTTAAACACGGTCCAGTTGGGGTCATGGGGTCATGGCAAAATGTAAACTCTAAGTTTGACCCCCCTGCACTACGCAGACACTTACCTGACAACATCAATAACTCCTCCAATCAGCTTCTTAACCAGGAACATCTTCAGCACCGATGAGTCAGTTCAGTCTGCGAGGAAAAAAAAACAAAAAAACACGCTTGTGTGTTTCTACCACAAAAATCCATAAAAATTCCAGAGCAGTTGGCGAACTGGGGGCTGACGGGTTTTGAGCTGAATGAGCAGGACCTACATTAGTGACCAGTAATGTTACAGGACGTTAACAGGCATATCGGTGTCTGCTTTAAACATCTGCACTGGACAGATGTTTCAGAAAATCCCAATATCTTATTCATTTTACTGCATTTATAACAAACAAATGCTACACTTCTCTAATGTTATTCTAGATAATGTCTACAGTTCATTAACGTTTGTTTATCTGCATCACGAGACATGAAAAATACCAAACATCAGCGTCAGCAACACAATTCCCACCTTAGTGCATCCAGAACAGTTTCACTACAATAATCTAGTGAGATATTATTATTATTATTATTATTATTATTATTATTATTATTATCATCATCATCATCATCATCTATTTTACAGCACCTCTACAAAACAGAAGGTAAAGACAGAAAACTACAGCCTACAGTTGCCATAACAGCAAACCTAAATAAAGAACACACGTATAGCTTTTTTTTTATACTTAAAGATGGTTCTTCAAGGGTTCTGTAGCAAAGTAAATGGTTCGGCATAGAACCATGGACACTCAAAGAACCCCTGGCATGGTTAAGGGGTACTTTGCATCATGAAGGGATCTTCAGACCGATGGACAAATGTGCTGCAGACGGTTCTACACAGAATCTTTTTGAAAAAGGTTCTATATAGCACCCAAAAGTGTTCTTCTATTGTTACGATAGAACCCTTTCTGGGTTCTCTTTTGGACTCTTCTTCCAAAAAGGTTTCCTATAGAACCATCTGTAGCACGTTCATGCACGTTTTCCATCAATCTGAAGAAGCATTTCGCGCCAAAGGTGAAGACCAAACACAGACGAGTGCTTTGGTGCTCTTAAACGGAACCGGTTGACAGCAGCACTGGAAGAACCCCGAACACGGGACACTTAAACCTGGGCTTAAAACGCTCTTACTTTAACCGTTTCCAGCTCGGTTTAAAACACTGTTAACGTTTCCAGACGCGTCTCCTCTGTGACGCCACTTCATCATCCTAATTTCATTTCTACATTAATCATCATAACATCCGTTTCTGTTTCAAAGTCAGGGCCAGTCGGGCGTTAATGTTTTTCATTCCTGCTCTTTTTATTCACTCTTTTAAATCGACTCTGTATTTTCTCATCTTTAAACCACTTCGAATGACAGCCGTGCATGAAAGGTCCTATACAAATAAACTTGCCTCGCCTTTCATGATGGAAACAAACCGTTTACCACCCAAAAGCTTCTCTGAGTGTTCATGACTCTATACAGAACCATTTTCTTCGCTAAAGAACCCTCTTTTTCAAGAGCGTACTGTAAGGACATAAACTCTCTCTCTACACATAAAAGAGTAAAGTGGGCCTCTTTTCTTTAGTCCTTTAATAAGCCTCATTGTTCATCTGGTGTATCTTCTTGCCTGGAGCCTCAAGAAGCATTCAATTCAAATGAGGAACTAAACCAGGCAAAGTTATGAGAAACTCCCTGTAGGCAGTTTTCCTGGTTAACCCTCCATTGTTGCTATGCAGGGGATGAATCACTGCCACAGTGAATCAGCTCCGGAGGGATTCAATCTCTTTCAGAGCAGCTCTTCCTCCACAGCTCAGCTCAGCCCAGCCCTGGATATGGGTTTACAGGACACACCTAACTCTACTACACACTCACACTCCACACAGACTACACCCAGACTCCACACACACACACCCACCCACCGAATTCTTCCTCTCAGCACGGAAAAACTCACTGATCACTGGACAGTCACAACCCTACAACTCTGTCACTCTTCAGCTCAAATAAAGCAGCTTTCCTAACATTCATCCTCAATAGAAGAGCCTTTGCGTCACTCCCTGCTTCACCCAGCCTGGTTACCTGTAATCTAACCCAGCCTGGTTACCTGGCTCCTGGTTCTGTTTACTGTTAAACTAAAAACACACACAACTTATTTAGCCCAATGTTAGCTGAGCAAGGCGGCTTCCCAACACACCCCTCTAAAAGCAGCTCGAAAATTAAACAGTAGGTTAACGTTATAAACTCCAAAAAATCCAATGAACGATTATAAGCTATGTGGTCATTTATCAACCTGGCCACTCGTGAACGCTCATAAAATCCCCTAAAGCTGTGGTTTAGTCCGACTCGCTGAAATAGCAGAGTTAGCGGATTCGAATTCCCCGTTCCACCTTAAATGCTGCAGAAGTTACACGCTTCACGCTCAGGCGACAGATCGCAACCGCTGCACATTTAAGGTGGAACGGCGAAGCAACTTTACCCCACCGTTACCGAGCCTAACAGCTCGAACTACGGTCTTTTAGCTAGTCTGGACATCAAAACGTACGTTTTGCGTGTTTTTCAGCGAAAAACAAACAGACCGAAAGGCTTTAAAACGTCCGCCTTATCGGTACTCCGCGGCTAATTAGCTAGCCTAGCCTAGCTAGCCTGCGAAAGGCGCTTGTCGTCTGTGGTAAACAGAAACAAGGCTTCTGCGTCCTTATCAGAGACTTTTCCGCATAAAAAAGACGATTAGGCGTCTAGTTCGGGTTTCTTCTCGACATCACTGGATTAAATAACAGCTAGAAAACTCACCCGAGTAGCGCAGAGCAGCCTGCGGAGCTGTGGTTTTGCTGTGGAGCTACAGAGAAGTGACGCCCAGGGGTGTGGACCCGAGCTGGGCTTTTAAAGGAGAAAACTGGGCTCGGTGGGCCTGGAGTCGCCTTCAGATGAAGGAAGTTTCTCAGCACCGACTTTATCTTTACGTTAATGCAGTGTTTGGGTTCCTTAAGTATGGCAGAACCCCAAGAACTGCGCTGTTACTTATGTTATGAATGTAGTGCTGCTTCTAGATTCATTTCACAGTCCTGAACCTCAGTGTTCAAACTCTGTGCCTTCAAATACCAACTTTACTAAAGGAGTCTCAGCGCTACAAACTTCAGAGAGATGGTTCTTTAACCCTCTGTTCAACGCTGTTGCCTCAGGGCAACAGACCCATTTTCCAACAAACGTTACAACTTAACTACATATTTAAGGACAAAGGGTTAACAATAAAGGAACTAGTTTGAGTAAGTCAGCAGAAAGCATGGGCTTAGTCATACTACCTCTTAGTGGGTACATTTAAACCCATTAAACATTCAGTATCATTGTTTTGTTATTAGAATTGGCAGAAATATGTTTGTTGCCCAGAAGCAACAATTGTGCCACAGTGGAACGGATTTAGCCAGTCACAAGCCAGTCTCACCACTTCAGGGAACAGGGATCTACTGTATATCGTTCCTTCTTATCGTCGCACCCACGGGTGACATCCTGTATAAATAAAATAATGCGTGGCCACGACTTAAGGCGTGGGAATGAGATGGTTGAGTCGTGGCCGCGGCTTAGTAAAGCGTGGGAACGAGATCCTAACGCGTGGCCATGGCTTAGTAAGCCGCAATCTCGTTCCCATGCCTTACTAGGTCGTTCCCACACCTTACTAAGGCGTGACCATGCATTAGGATGTCGTTCCCACACGTTAATAAGGCGTGGCCACACATTATTTTTTTCTTTATACAGGATGTCACCAGCGGGGCTCCATATATTCAAGAAAAGTGAATTGAATATTTTTTTTTCATTGCTTTCATAATGTGTGCAGTAGAGGGTTAAGGGTTCTTCAGTAAAGACAGTGGAACCAGGAGTTTCATGCTTAAATGGTTCTTGGCGTGATGAAATAGTGCTTCAGAACGTTGCATACGGTTCTATATAGAAACACAGATACAGGGATTTTGTCCAACAGTGGCAACTTGGATAATGTATGTTTCACAACAATAAAGCAGCTTCATTATAAGAAACATGAAGTCTGGAAGAAAATCTAATGGAAAAACATCTAAAAAGCTTGTAAATTTTGTTATGTTTGGGTTGTTTTTGCTTCTAATGTAAGATACAGCAGAAAAACTGACTTCTCATTGGCTCACAAGCAAAACTGCCTTTAGAAACTCTGATGTTCTGCTACTGAAGCATCAGCTGTTAGGCTAATAGCTACATCCTTTATGCTTGTGTTTTAACCTGTAAAGTCACTACCAGTGAAGTTAATCCAGTGGGCTAAGAATGTAACATCAGCCGGGTGTTGTTTGCGCTGCTCGTGTTGGGTCCGTTTCGCGGGCACTGGTTTTTCCACAACGTCCACCTGCGTAACCTGTTAACGTCCAGATCTGATACCTTACATTTGATGTGGTCCACATGGTCTCAGAGCTCTGAGCACAAATCTGAGGAAACTTCTCAAATCCATTAAAAGATGAGGATAAACATGTGAGTTTTCATCACTTAAAGTAGCCTCAAATTCAGTTTTTTGGGTAAACAGCTACTGATTTTTAATAAAACAGTAAAACTACAGACTTGATTTTTATTATAAGTATAATCAAACAAATTCAACTATAAATATGTGTCTAACTATACAAAGTTTCATCAATTCAGAACATCTGAGGCTTTTTTCTCATACTAAACTAAGCTGTTAAGAGTAGGTTTAGATGTTTTAGAGCTACTAAGCTCAGAGTTAACTACAAAAAAATAAAGTTATTTATTTTATGTATAAGTTAATTACTTCATTTAAAAGTTTAGCTCACTAATTCAATAAAGTAAAACATAGCGCAATTTAACTGTAACTAATCCACACCATCATTAAGTTTGGAATCAGTGATTTTAGTCATTATAAAAAGGCAATTTTGTTGTAGATACATATATTTACATTTATGGCATTTTGGCAGACGCTCTTATCCAGAGCAACTTACAGTTTGATTATTTTACACAGGGAGGCCAATGTGGTGTTAGGAGTCTTGCCCAAGGACTCTTACTGGTATAGTGAAGGGTGTTTGCCTTGGTGGGGGATTGAACCCCCAGTCTACAGTGTAGAAGGCAGAGGTGTTAACCACTACACTATCCAACCAGGTACAATGACGTTATTCTAATGGGAAGCCACCGCTATCATAACTTCACAGATATCAGCTGATCACTGGGAAGCTGTGAAAAACTAAGAAATGTTAGATGTTTCCAGAATTCTCAACCATAGATGATTCCACAGTGACTGAGGACATCACTGTCAATCACTACAACATCGGGAATGGAGCTCTAAAGTTAAAATCCAGAGTGTGTCGTATTCAAAACAGGGTGATAACATCTCAGGCAGACAACTTAACAAGAAATTCTAATAAACAATGACTGTGTATTATTTATCATTTAATAAGCTGAATAACATGTTGGTGTTCCCAGAAAATGAAACATCTTTTTAAAATCTTCTGGGATGTAACTCACAGCATTTCATTCAGTTATTTATGTGGCAAGTAGTTCCAAACTTTTCCGATTAAGAAATCACTGGATTTGAACTCTGAAACCAAACACACGTTTACTGACATGAAGGATTTCTATGTTCTTCTAGATGTTCCTCTAGATCATCTTCTAGAGGATGTATGTTCATATTTTCAGGTAAAGTGGAGCGATGTTTACGAATAATCCGAGGAATGAAGTCTGAGTTTTACGTTACGTTTCTTCTTCTGTGAGTTTACTGGCTGGGTGTAAAGCAGAAGTCCGATCACTGTCTGACTCGTGTAGACCCAGAATTTCCACATTATCTGATTACCTGAGTGCATGTAAACACGTTGATCGGACTGCAGTGATCGGATTATTACGTGCATGTAAATGCACTCATGTTCTAAAGGAAAGCACATTTTCCATGATTTGGGCCCTTTAAGGGATTCTTTTTCAAATCTTTACTAAGTTCAAGTTTATACATTATTATATTTAAACAACAACAACATTCTTCGCTTTGGGAATCACTGCATTACAGGAATTGCGCCTTTTCCATCATTACTGTTCAAGGTGTTTCAAACAGGGACTCATAAACCTCAGAGAAATGAAAGCGGTTACAAAATCTAGATCTTTATCAGACTGTTGTGATGTTTATTTGACAAAATAAGATAAATATTGCACAGCAATCTTCATCTGTTCAGAGAAAGGCCATCTGAACGCTTTGCGTGAAGCAGATATTCAAACCGGTGAGACACTTGAGCTGCTGACTGAACAAACTCCAGACGTGCGCTGGAACTCGGCGCAGTCAGCATGTGGCACCTGCAGCGTCCGATTTCTCTTCATAATCAGAGAAAGTGAAGTACGTTAGCAGTTCAAGCAGCACGTTCGCTTCTTTAGCTCTGCCCTGAAACATCGAGGCTCATGTCGCGATAAGCGATGGAAATCAGTGGCTTCTGTTATACTAGCCCTGAAGTTCCACGGCAGAACCGACGCTTCGGACCTCAAACACAGCCACAGATTTGCGGTCAGAGGTAAATTGTGCAAATTAGATATTTCAGTGAACTATTCCTGTAAGTACTGATGATGACATTAAGCTGTTTTGAAGTCATTCACTGTTAGAAACATTGCTACACTGCATACAGTTGTGTGAAAAAGTTTGTGCACCCCTGTTCCAAAGAGGGTTTTGTTGGTTTCCATTGATTTGCTGAGTTTAATATTAAAAATTAAGGGCCATAACTTCTGCACAAGCTACGTTTTATGTTTTATTATCTCCCCAACATGTTACATTCAGCAAATAAACTAACTGCGTATTAAAATGTGCAGAAGTGCGTTTCTCTGTAGATATAATGTATAACTTAGGCTACGTTTACACAGCAGGTAAAAGGGGCCCAAATCTGATCTCTTTCCTCATATATGACATGGATGTGTGTCTGTGTGTCAGTGTGAACAGCGAAGAACACACTGAATCTGACATTTTCAGTTCCGATTTGAGACGCTTTCATACGTGGCACTGAAATCCGATCCGTATCCGACCTGCGGCAATGCGACTCAGTCTGAACAGCCAGGTCGGAATTCATTCGACTTTTATGTCAGTCCAACGCGACATTCGTCATAATTTTGCGCCGCTGAGACCGGTGTAGCGGCTGATCTGCTCAGACTGATGTCCCACACGGATCACATTTAAAAGATGTTGTGAACGGCCAAACAAAAAAATTCAGATTTGGTGATAAAATCTGATTTGGGCCACTTTTACCTGCTGTGTGAACGTAGCCTCAGCTTCACTTAGAAAATCAACAAAACAAGTCACTTGACTAGGGGTGCACAAACATTTGCATACAGTTTGCAGAACTTTAAAGTAAAGCTGTAAATCTGCATTATTCCTTCCTTTAGACGTGGACCAATGGGACTAGTTTTCCAGGGGGAAGAACACTGATTGTTTATCAGTGTGGTGATGTGGGCTCAGTGTTCAGAAGCTCCAACTGATCAACTGCAGAACTAACTGGATCTGTTGTTTTAACTGACAAAGCGGATCAAGATGAGGTTGAGAAGAACTGGACTACGTCCGAACTGTCCTCCTCATGTCTTTAGGCTCACAGCCCCTAAACAGTCTACCCCGGGGGTCTCTGTGCGCAGTCACTTCCTGCCGAGCAGCAGGTTGGCACGGCAGACTTTGGGCACGTGGCGGATAGTGAGGGAGACTCGAGTGCCGCGAGTCAGCGTCTCGCCCACCTGCCCTCCCGCCGCCGACAGGTTCGCCACCCGCTCCGTCAGCGTATCCACGGCAACTCCACGGATCCCATGCAGGTAGCGCTCGTACATCTCGCCCTGCAGAATCAGCAGACTGCGTCGCCGTAGCAACAGTGACAACACATAACGGCTCTCTTCGGTCTGAGGAATTCCAGACTGAGAGACGAGACAGAGAAAGAGAGAGAGAGAGAGAGCAAATGAGAGAAGAGAAGGAGAAAGAAAGAAAGAGTGAGAGAGAGAGAGAGAGAGAGGTAAAGAGAAAGAGAGAGAGGAAGAGGGAGAGAGAGAGAGAGAAAGAGGGATAGAAATAGAGAGAAAGGGAGAAAGAGCAGGAGAGAGATAGATATATAAAGAGAGATAGAAAGTGAGAGAGGGAGATAGTGAAAGAGATAGAGAGAGAGAGAGAGAGAAGGGGAGAGAGAGAGACACAGAGAGAGAGAGAGAGTGAGAGAGACACAGAGAGATAGATAAATAAAAATAGATAAAGAGAGTGTGAGTGAGAGATGGGAGAGAGATAAAGAGAGAGAGAGATGGAGAGATAGATAAAGAGAGAAAGTGAGAGAGAGAGAGATAAAGAGAGAGAGAAAGTGAGCGAGAGAGGGAGAGAGATAGAATGAGAGTGAGAGAGGGAGAGAGAGAGAGATAAAGAGAGTAATCAGTAATCATAAATTAATGTTTCACCAACTACTGAATATTATTCAGTAAATACTGTGAATTATTTACCAAATACTGTGAAATACTGAGTAACTACTAGAAATTATTTTACAACTCAATAACTTCCATTTATAATTCAGTAATTACCAGGAATCATTTAATAACTACAATTTAGAAACTTCTGTAAATGATTAAGTAACTACTAAAAAATATTTAGTATTGTCTATACATTATGTAGTATTTACTGTTTATTATTCAGTAACTCAAAATACTAAATAATGCATAGTATTTACTGAATAATTCACAGAATAAATATTAGTACTGAATAATAGTTATGAATTATTAATTTACAACTGCTAAGAATTATCAACTAACATGTCATAATTACTGTGAATTATTTAGTAATACCATTAATTACTCGGTAACTACTATGAATCAAAAAGTAACTACTATAAATAAATTAATCTCTCAGAAACATATTTATGCTAATGAATCTCTCTCAGAAACATATTTATGCTAATGAATCTCTCTCAGAAACATATTTATGCTAATGAATCTCTCTCAGAAACATATTTATGTTAATGGTACTTTTGAGTAATAGGGTGTGAAGGGATGGAATTCACCAAATGAATGGCTGGTAATGTACCTGAGACTCATCGACAGGTGTGTAGAAGTCCAGCAATGTGTGGGACCCCAGGCTGATGGTGGTCACTGTGGGGTGGTAAAGTGGGCCGTCCTCATGAGGCTGAGAGAGAGACAGTTCACCAGTTTATCCACGTGTGCACACTGTAGGTGCACAGTTACAGACTGTAGGTGCACAGTTACAGACTGTAGGTGCACAGTTACAGACTGTAGGTGCACAGTTACAGTCTGTAGGTGCACAGTTACAGACTGTAGGTGCACAGTTACAGACTGTAGGTGCACAGTTACAGACTGTAGGTGCACAGTTACAGACTGTAGCTGAACTGCTGCTGCACAGGTTATCAGCCTCTGTGGCGTCTGTTAATGAAAGGGGTCCAACACTGACCGGATATCATTATCAGCACAGCAGTGCATCAGTCAGGAGTTTTTAAACACTGCGTACACTTGCTGGCCACTTTATCGGAAACCTTGTCTTGTAGCTCCTCCTCGCTGGTGTAGCGTAAGAGACGGTAGCTCAGTTTGTTATTTATCCTCCAGCTTCATCACTGGTTTGTTTCTGACCGCAGAGTCACTCTTGGCTGGATCATTTTGGGTGGGAAGCTCACGCTTCGCCAAGCAGTGACACTGATGTGTGTAAAAGCCCCAGCAACACCACTGCGTCTGATGCACTCATAGCAGCACAACAATAACAATAACATATAACAAAACCTTGTTTCTCGAAAACAGGGACTTTACAGGAGAAGGAAAAAAACTCGAATGGAACTTAATGGAACCGGATTTTTTCCAAATAACTTCGGACCAATTCTGTTTTCCCATTCATCATGAAATTTGAATACAATGTAAAGGACGGCCGGTGTTTTCAAAATCCGTTAAAAATAAATAAATAAATAAATAAAACAAAATGTAGACGTATGTATTTGCTCAGACAGCGATGATGTATGTATATATTTTATATACTATACCATAATGCGGGATAATCTGCCCGATGACCACTGGGATAGGCTCCAATACCCCCTCGTGACCCTGAGGGAGAAGCGGTGTGTGTGTGCGTGTGTGTGTGTGTGTGTGTGTGTACCATAATGCCCTCCTCTGGCTTGTATTCGTTCACCAGCACATGATTGGCGTTTTTTCCAGCAAACGCATCAAGTGCAGATATTTTCTCTGTGTACTTGAGCAGCCAATCAGGGAGTTTCTCGGCCAGCATTCCTTTGGGATGTGGCAGCCCACCTGGCGGAAGATGGAAAACGACATGCTCTTATTAGTTGGTACCTCCAGTGTCAGGACAACACGAACACACTGTAAAACCAGTCCCTGAAGGTCAAACCACTCCAGCCGAGCGTTTTACTGCTCAACCACAGCTTTTTAAACTCGGGAAACGTCTGCTGATTATCTGACGGCTGAGATTAGGCGTGCCTTGCCACGACAGGATCTAGAGTCTAAAGGAGAAGTTTAGGTAAAGATCAGTTTTAGTCCAGACATGTTTGGAGTCTGACGTTTAGCTCTGTATTGTACTGTAGTGTATTGTATTGTAGTGTAGTGTACTGTAGTGTATTGTAGTGTAGTGTTGTGTATTGTAGTGTAGTGTAGTGTAGTGTAGTGTATTGTAGTGTAGTGTATTGTAGTGTATTGTAATGTAGTGTAGTGTATTGTAGTGTATTGTATTGTAGTGTATTGTATTGTATTGTATTGTAGTGTATTGTACTGTAGTGTATTGTAGTGTATTGTATTGTAGTGTATTGTAGTGTACTGTACTGTACTGTACTGTATTATAGTGTATTGTAGTGTAGTGTAGTGTATTGTAGTGTTGTGTATTGTAGTGTAGTGTATTGTAGTGTTGTGTATTGTAGTGTTGTGTATTGTAGTGTATTGTACTGTAGTGTATTGTAATGTAGTGTATTGTAGTGTTGTGTATTGTAATGTAGTGTATTGTATTGTATTGTAGTGTATTTTATTGTATTGTAGTGTAGTGTATTGTATTGCAGTGTATTGTAGTGTAATGTACTGTACTGTATTATAGTGTATTGTAGTGTAATGTATTGTAGTGTAGTGTATTGTAGTGTTGTGTAGTGTATTGTAGTGTAGTGTAATGTAGTGTATTGTATTGTAGTGTATTGTAGTGTAATGTATTGCATTGTAGTGTAGTGTATTGTATTGTATTGTATTGTATTGTAGTATATTGTAGTGTATTGTATTGTACTGTACTGTATTGTAGTGTATTGTAGTGTATTGTATTGTAGTGTAATGTATTGTAGTGTAGTGTAGTGTATTGTAGTGTAGTGTATTGTATTGTATTGTATTGTATTGTAATGTAGTGTATTGTAGTGTATTGTATTGTAGTGTATTGTATTGTATTGTATTGTAATGTATTGTAGTGTATTGTATTGTATTGTATTGTATTGTAATGTAGTGTATTGTAGTGTATTGTAGTGTAGTGTATTGTAGTGTAGTGTATTGTAGTGTTGTGTAGTGTATTGTAGTGTAGTGTAATGTAGTGTATTGTATTGTATTGTATTGTAATGTAGTGTATTGTAGTGTATTGTAGTGTATTGTAGTGTAGTGTATTGTAGTGTAGTGTATTGTAGTGTTGTGTAGTGTATTGTAGTGTAGTGTAATGTAGTGTATTGTATTGTATTGTATTGTAGTGTATTGTAGTGTATTGTATTGTAGTGTATTGTATTGTATTGTATTGTATTGTAATGTAGTGTATTGTAGTGTATTGTAGTGTATTCTTCTGTTTTCAGTGCTGTTCCTTTTCTCTCTGTATCTACAGTGACTCTGTTTCTAGCAGCATCCGAGCTCAGGACCGTCTTTCTCTCTAACCTACTGGTAACTAGCAAAGACACTTCTCTAGACAGACAAAGCGCTTCTTGTAAGCCGCTCTGGATAACAGCGTCTGCTGAAGGCTGTAAATGTTAACGTAATCTCCGCAGCACTTTGGCCCGGAAGGTCCCCGATTTGATAGGTCTGATATATAAAACAGCCACTGAGCTCAAATGATGCGAACAACTAAATATCACAAAAAACCAGAGGCTGTTTTATTAAGGACAGCTTTGATTTGCAGGTTTCATAACAACACACTAGCCTTCTTAGCTCGTTAGCCAGCCACGCAAAACGTCAGACACCAAACTTGACTTGACTAATAACTTTTGGTGTAGTGGAAAATGACTATTTCTTCAATAGCATGAGACGAGATAAACATACGAATGCATTGGAGAAACACACACCCCAGTTCTGCAGCCTCCTCCCAGACAGCTGCGTCCATTTGGGTTTCGGGGCTCTGTAAACCTGAAAGCCACACACAGGTCAGGATGTGCACGTCTGCCGCTCACCGAGTACAAAACACTGTATGTCCAAACGAACTGTGGCGTCAGAGCACGCTGTGGTTCCCAAGATGCGATGATGTGATGTTAATGTGTACAGGTTATGGAGCAGCTCGGGTCGTTACTGTGTTTGGGGGTTTGAGTTACCGCCGTCCAGGTTTGGGTCCTGATTCATAACCCCGGCGGGAGTCTGTAGCGGCCTGCGGTCGTGCTAGAGGTGCAAAGAGCCTATTTCCTCTCTCCATAAATAAGAGCAATTTTCCTCTCTTGTGCTCGGAGTCAGTTTGAAATAACGCTGCTTTATGGGCACAAACTCAGGGCTGTCTACACTTCATCTGCGGACCCTCCGCGCTACAGTATGTGACACCTGCTCTTCCACCGTTTGTTCTGGAATCAGAGTAAACGAGGAATTAATTCATCTTTAAAATGCAAAGAAAGTCATACGAGGTAAGGTGTGACATTCTGGCAGAGAAGCACAATCATAATACAACCCAAAGAAAACAGATGTAGCTGTTTACCAGCCGGTTTCCTGGTGGTTTTGGACAGTAATAAAGTGGTTCTGTTTGTGTTTCTAATGAACTGAGTTCATTGGAATTTGGGAAGTTTGTTCTAACAGCATCTACTCTTCTGCTTTGGATCTGCAACTCGTGCCAAAGGTATTGGACAGCCCAATGCTGGGGGGCTTTAGACCTCTCTATCTACAATTGCCATAAGCCCACCACAATTATTACATAAACATTTACATTACATTTATGGCATTTGACTGACGCTCTTCTCCAGAGCAACTTACAATGTGATCATTTTACACAGGTAGGCCAAGGTGGTGTTAGGAGTCTTGCACAAGGACTCTTAATGGTATAGTGTAGGGTGCTTGCCCTGGTGGGGGATTGAACCCCAGTCTACAGCGTAGAAGGCAGAGGTGTTAACCACTACACTAACCAACCACCTAATTGTTTTTTTTTTAACTGTTGCAAATATTTAACCTCCTGCAATAGAAGTCATTAGATTTCAGTTTGAGTGCTTGGGCAAATAAATGCAAATAAAAGGTGTGACCTTTTTTGCATATAGTTTCACTAGCTTTGCTCAACTCTGAACACAATTTTGTGTAAAAAGAACGGTTTTTCATGGGTTCTTTAGTAAAAGCAATGGTTCTATTTGGAACCATGAGATCTACTCTATATTGCTAAAAGTATTCAATCATCCATCCAAATCATTGAATTCAGGTGTTCCAATCACTTCCATGGCCACAGGTGTATAAAACCAAGCACCTAGGCCTGCAGACTGCTTCGGCCCGGCCCCTTAGTTCCAGTGAAAGGAACTCTTAACACTTCAGCACCAAGAGATTTTGGACAATTTCGTGCTCCCAACTTTGTGGGAACAGTTTGGGGACGGCCCCTTCCTGTGCATGACTGCTCACCAGTGCACAAAGCAGGTCCATAAAGACATGGATGAGCCAGTTTGGTGTGGAAGAACTTGAATGGCCTGCACAGAATCCTGATCTCAACCCGATAGAACATCTTTGGGATGAATTAGAGCGGAGACTGTGAGCCAGGCCTTCTCGTCCAACATCAGTGTCTGACCTCACAAATGTGCTTCTGGAAGAACGGTCAAAAATTCCCATAAACACACTCCTAACCCTTGTGGAAAGCCTTCCCAGAAGAGTTGAAGCTGTTGTAGCTGCAAAGGGTGAGCTGACATCATATTAAACCCTATGGATTAAGAATGGGATGTCACTCAAGTTCATATACGTGTGAAGGCAGATGACCAAATACTTTTGGCAATATCGTGTATATAGAACCATTTGTATGCTTAACCCATTAACATTCCAGGTTTATTTCCTACAAAGCCTTATTATTCATTAACTACAGGGACTTCAACGCAACCTATTTAATCTATTCTTAATTTCTGGCTTAAATGTAGCGTCATCAGACTCTAACTGACGGACTGTATCTCTACCCTGAGGGCAGATGTTCACCATAAAGCATAACTGATGCTTTATTGATGGTGGCTGACTGTCTCACTTTCCATAGCCCATGTTGGTCATGCTTGGCTCTGGTCACCCCTGGCCACCCCTTGGCTATGCTCCTGGACAACAATGTTATGTATTACTTAGACTACATGTGTCAGGATCCATTCCTCGTGGGCCAAAACACTGCAGACTTCAGCTCAGACTCATGAAACTCAACTGATTTCGACTCATCAGCGAATTACCAAGACCTTCATGAACTGAATTCACTACTTCAGGGTAAATGCTCATCTCCGCAGCGCTTTGGGGTCCCCAGTTTGACCGGCCTGATTTAGACAGTGCAAGCCGCGTTGGCCACTACGTAAACACTGCTCGGAAGCCACTTAAGGCTTGTTCAAGATAAGTTAAATCGTTAAAGGCAGTTATTTACCTCACAAATTCAGCTAAGAATTCAAGACCCTGACAGCGACGCTTGGCACTGCGCATGGAGCCCTTGGGCTGAAGTGCAGCTGCTCCTATTGGTCAGCGCGTCTCTATGGAGATAACTGCCAACTGTCAACAACGAGTGCAGCTGACTTCACCAATCAGCAGCGTATCTGGACACTTTCGGACGTTTTGGACATACAGAGTATGATCAGTGTGGTTCTAAGCGCTACCTGCTGTAGAAGATACTCCTCCTCTGCCTCGGTTATGAAATCGGGAACGTAGTAAACGGTTGGAGGCGCCTGTGTTCACAAGAAAACCAGTTACTGCTGCTGCTCTGTGGACTCTAATTCACCAAGGCAGGATATTTTATTTCCTTTAAAGACCTCAGCTACTGAAAAAAAGTCACTTACGTCCTTCACAGCGTGTCCATCCAAGTCTTCGGGCACTTTACACGGCTGAGCCATCCTGTCAGCAAAGCGCTGAAAACACCACAGCGTCTGAATTTAACGTTAGCTCACGGTAGCTAACCGAAACTAACACGGGCTCTGTCCCGAATCGACCCTAGGGAACTAACCGGCAACCCGGCCGATTTCTATGGCTCCTCAACGCTGAGGCGATCCTAGGGCACTAGGTAGGCGTCCACTATGTAGGGCACTTGGTGTCGATTTGAGACACAGCCAGTGTCCTGGCTTTCCTCGTAAACAAATGCCTATCAGGCGTAAACTAGACGTTATATAAGTACACTATGTGTTTTATATGTAGTTACGCGGCTGGTTTGTTGTCCAAAGTGTATTTTTTTGACGTTTAATTTCATCAAAACACGAACACAGACTACAGTTGTTTTAGTTCGTCGGTGTTTGTGGGCGCACTGTTCGAGCCGTAAAGCTTCCACACTGCCACCTACAGGATTGGAGCGGCACTGTCCTCTGCTCTATAGACAAGGCGCCAGTTGGAATTAATCAACCACTCCAAACTTAAAGAAGTGCACATGCTGCACTCACTGTCCATTTTACCAGCTCCACGTACCATATAGCTGCACTTCGTAGTTCTCCAATCACAGGCTGTAGTCCATCTGTTTCTCCGCATACTTCATTACCCTGTTCTTTAATGGTGAGGACCCCCCCCACCCAGGACCGCCACAGAGCGTGTACTATTTTTATTATAAACTCCAGCAGCACTGCTGTGTCTGATCCACTCATACCAGTGCAGCACACGCTAACACACCGCCGCCACCACCACCCTCACCCAAGTAATACCTGCTCTGTGGTGGACCTGTGGGGGTCCTGACCACTGAGGAACAAGGTGAAAGGGGTATATGAATGTAATTAAAGCCCAGCAGTGAGGAGCTGAACTTTACCTTCCTCTGCTGTCGCTGCAGACTGCCAGGGTCGCCTACAGAGCAGCAGTAGCAGCCTGTTAACGAAGTGATGCTCTTCTTTATTTGAGGGTCCCGTTTCGTAGGGGACAATAGAAAACAAGGGATAGGGGTAAAAATAAGAAGTGGGATTGGGCCTAAGATGCCCTGAGGGTTCTCCACTGACTAAAAGGATATAAAATGAATTCTGCCAAGTTGACAGATATGATGCACTACAGAATATTACAATAACATTTAGCCAATTTAGAGAATATTAAATCACCTTTAAATGCCTTTATCACCCAAAACTGTTACTTGTCATCTGCTAATGTTATTGGCTGTCAGAAGACTTAGACTAGAGAGAAAACGTGCTAAAATAAAGCCAACACATTTAGAGAGGAGTGCAGCCCACAGTGTCCTCTGCTCTTTTCTCTCATTTACCCATCCCACCTGAATCGCTTGCCCCCCGCCTTCCTCCCCATTTTTTTCCTCTCCAACTCCCAATTTCAGCCTGCAGCACTGCAGCTATGGTTTCCATGGCAACGGCAGCGCGCGAGCCGCATCTTGAATCAGCTACGGTGCGCCGTCATTAACAGTTATTGATCAGCCTCTGATAGAAACTGCAGCGCAGCCCTCACGGCGGAGTGTCTCTGCAGGCTGTGCTGTGATCGTCTGAAAGAACAAGTGAAGAGAAAAGCAGCACACGACGGTCCTCTGACCTCAGAATGGTGCTGCTGTCCACTGCAGCAGTGTAGGGGTCTGTTTCTGTTCCCTTCTTTCTTTCTTTTTTCTTTTTTACACCATTTCTTTGTGCGCCACAGACAGGCAGTGCTCTGAAGGGCTAAAGGCAGTGTGGAAAATTTTGGTTTATTTCTTTGGCCGACAGAAACTCTTTTAGCAGCTGCCAAATTGTGCATGAGAAGTCTGTTTAGATGAGGTGTTTCCAATGAAGCGGACAGTGAGGAAGTAAAAGGTAGGGGTTTCCAATAAAGTGGCCAGTGTGTGGAGGTACAACGTCGGTGTTTCCAATAAAGTGGACGGTGTGTGGAAGTACAAGGTGTTTCTAATAAAATGGCCAGTGAGTGGAAGTATAAAGTAGGTGTTTCTAATAAAGTGGCTAGTGAGTGGAAGTACAAGGTGTTTCTATTAAAGTGGCCAGTGAAAGGAAGTATATAATAGGTGTTTCTAATAAAATGGCTAGTGAAAGGAAGTATAAAGTAGGTGTTTCGAATAAAGTGGCCAGTGAGTGGAAGTATAAAGTAGGTGTTTCTATTAAAGTGGCCAGTGAGTGGAAGTACAAGGTGTTTCTAATAAAGTGGCCAGTGAGCAGAAGTGCAAGGTAGGCATTTCCAATAAAATGGCCAGTGAGAGGAAGCAGGTATTTCCAATAAAGTGGCCAATGAGTAGAGACAGAAGGTAGGTATTTCTAATAAAGTGGCCAGTGAGTGGATGTAGAAGGTAAGTGTTTCCAATAAAGCGGCCAGTGAGTGGATGTAGAAGGTGTTTCCAATAAAGCGCCCACTCAGTTCAAATATAATGTAAGTGTTTCTAATAAAGTGGCCAGCGGATGTGGTGCACTCATAACAGCGTTTAGCACATTAAAGGGATTTTCCTCACTGAAGACGTAACGTGTTAATTCACGTTAGGTGAGGTCCAGTGCTGACGCGTCCAATTAGCTTTGTGCTGTCTGACCACAGTGGGTGATGTTCCGCTGCATTCACCTGGTGCTCTTGGTGCGGATGCTGAGGAGCACTGGGTTGCCAGGGTTACGGCGGCATAGCGATGCAGTCGTGACAGGAATACCCTCAGAGCGGCAAACCTGTCGCCTTGACAACGTGATTTTTATCATCAAATCCTCGCCTATTACTATCTTACTCTGAAAGAAAAGAGGGGGCGAGGGAGGGATGGAGGGATGGGGGGACGGTGGGGGATAGAGGGGGATGGAGTAGGATGGAAGACCCACACCTAAACATTTTATCGCCTTTATGAGCACCAATACTTTTTTGTGTGGTCTCGGCGGTTTGCGTTGTGGCGTAGTCGGCAGAGCCGCTGGAACAGTGGGCTCCCATTATTTGCAGTCCTGACACGGATGACCTTGGAATGTCATTGATTGATGAAACTGCGGCAGAGGAAGTTTAGCTGGACCGTGACGCAGACTGACCGTGGGAATCGGACTGTGATCGCGCGGTGGTCATCCAAAATGGCTTTCCTGAAGGACGGGAAATAAGGGTGTCTGAGTGTGGTCTGTGTGATGTCATTGGCTGGACACGCTGCTCTGGCGCAGTCTGCGTGGCTCCCTCGGTAACATGATTAGAAAACTGACAGCCTCTGTGTCGTCTGTAGCGGAGAGATCTGAGCGTCTGACTGAGGAGAGGATGGACAGAAAACAGGGCAGTATTCAGTCAGATCAGTTGTCTTCTATGAAGGTGGAGGTAGTGAGAGAGAGAGAGAGAGAGAGAGAGAGAGAGAGAGAGAGGGAGAGAGAGAGACCATATCATACATGTCATGCTTGTGTTTTGTTGTCCCCTTTGAAGTTCACTTATGAGAGTTTTGTGTTCATTTGGGCCCAAAACATTTTCCGGCCTTGTTTTTTCCCCTACGATTAAACTGTTTTTGTCACTGTGCCTTTAAGATTGGGAAATGCAGGTGAGCTCTGTTTTGATTGGCTGCCTCATTCAGAAAGCTCTCCAGGCTGAAACACTCCCGTGTGAGTGGGCTGAAATACTGTAGGAGAAATCTGGCATATATGTCAATGTGTTCATTTTTGTGATGTCACAAAAACAAATTTAGAAGCAGCTTAATTTTAATACGCGGGCGGATGGTTTTGAAACTTTTCCATTTATATGCCAAACTTTTCAATCTCAAACAAAAAACCAGGAAAGATTCAGTTTTGCGTGATATCATATACAATTTAAAGGGCCGATATCATAGGAAAACTAATTTCCCTTGATTTAAAGCCATTTTAAGGTTGATGTAGCAATGTTAAAATCCCAAAACCTGTCCTACAGTCCAGAGTCCAAACATGGAAACCAAGCAGCAAAATTTAGAATCCATCAGGGTTGTGATGTCACATCCATGAACACATTTACATAAGCCTTCAGCTCGCAGCTTTTTAACTCTGTCCGTCCACGTGATAGCGATAAGGAGTGCTGTTACTGCAGACAGTCTTTCTGAATGAGGCAAAGTAGACCCCTGAAGTCGTGTGTATTAGGAATTTGATGGTTTTACTTACGGAAAAATTCCAAATTTGTCAATTTCACTCCTGATTCTGTACGTTCTGTCCTGAGTACCCGCTTAATCCAAGAGTTCCTTCTACAGGCCTGATTCTACAGAACGCCAGCATGACTTCAGGGTTTTATACAGGGCTCTTGTGAAGGAGCCAACTAATCATAACAGAGCTCATTTGCATATCGTTGCTGTCGGAATCTCAATTTTGATCGTTTTTTGGTTTTTGAGATAATTTGAAAAGGCCTGTTGCTCTTTACGTTGTGTTTAAATTTCATGATGAACGGACCAAAAGAAACAGCCCGAAATTACTTTGAAAAACGTCTGGTTCCACTGACTTACATTAAAAGTAAAGTAGGTTTTTTCCTTGTCCTGTAAAGTCAACACTACGAGATTTTATACTGTACTAGTTCTAAACGACCTACAGTAACAAAAACACCACATAAATATGAGTTACGACTGAAACAGAACACTGATCCGATGTTAGAAACGGGCGACCTAAGATGTAGGATATGGACCCTTTAGTGCTGAAAACTGAAGGGGCAAGAAATGCAACACGCTGTTGTTGGTTTGTTTGTTTGTTTTGATCTTATTGTCTTTTTTTTAACAAACACAATACCACAGCAACATTAGATATTAATCACCCTCCATTTAAACAATGACGTAAAAATAAATACAACAAATAAACCAAATCTCTAAACTCTCCGCTCAGTCGCGTCGGGAATGGGACCGATAGCAGCAGGTTCATTATTCGCCAAACCAAAACTGAATGGAGTTCATGGAGGATCTGAATCTGCATCCTCACGTTGGGTACAGTGGTACCTGTTTACATTCATCCTGGACGTCTCCTGGCTTTAGATTAAAGGTACGCTTAGGAAGATTTGGCACGTCTGTTCTCATCGAATCCGACTGCATATATAGAATCTCTCTGCGTAGAGCAGTAGGCACAGGGAAAAGACTGTGGGAGCAGAACTGGTGAGGCTATAAAGGATCTCTGAAAGGGATTGATGGGATCGATCATTCGTTGACCTGCTAGCCGGCCCCTCTTTTCTCTGCGCTTGAAAAAAGAATGAAAGGATGCTGCGAGGAGCTGGACGAAATGCGCGACTGCTGTCGATCTTATGAGCCACAGTGACGTATCGACTTTGGTCTATCATGTTACTTCCAACCAGTGTTATGGCAATGAGGCTAATGCTAACGGTCCCATTCCGCATCAACTCCCATTTGACAGTCACGGCAAAAATAAACACACCAGCATCACATTGTTTTCCTCTCTTTCATTTGCCAGTCCAGTGTTTCGTGGGGGGGAGAAAAAAAGAGCCAAGGACGTTTCGGTAAGCGAGTCAGGCGCCACTGGCTGTCGGAGAAATGAGTCGAGTGAGTCCATGAGGTGGATCTTCGGCGGCCCGGCCGGTGTGGAGACACGTCTCGTTCCGAGAACGGCTCGAATGGAAAGGACTGGACGAGTGAGGATGCTAAAGGGTGTCGCAGTCGGCAAGTGACGACATCGTGGACGCTATAAATGCAAGTTATTGTCAGCATGAGCCTCCACCTGCCGTGTTAGCGCGCCCCCCAGACTCAGCAGGCTCACTCCAGTTAGCTAGCTACCGTTTCGGAAAACTGCTCAGAAAAATGGAGGGACTGGGAATCTGTATGGCACAAATGCAGCTGAAAGACGTCTAGAAATAGTCCTGCTCTACTTTGGCACTCAGTGGATGTCTGTGCGTGTGGCCGGGTGGGTTAGAGCAGGAATAAGGGCAGTGGTCTCAAGCTCTGAGAGCTAACACTAGCAACCAGACAAGGTACGTCGTTCTGTTTTGGCTGAAAATAGAAAAAAAAAAAGGTTGTAAACTAATTAAAAAGAAAAAAAACACATTCCAGATCAATCAAACAGGCAGGTTCGCTTCTGGTACCCTGTAATCATTGGTAATTACATTCAACACCAGCCTGCATCCTGTAACCTCACCACAGTGCCTTTACGGGTGGCTCAATCATAATGAATGTGAACAACATAAAAGTGCTACTACAGGTATTATTATTATTACCATCATCATCATTATTGTTGTGTGTTGTTATTTTCATATTTCCGCATTGTTAATGCGCCTGTACGTCGAGAGCAAAGCATATTTGTCTGCTTAATGTCACGTACAGAGTCTCTGACTAACACACATCCCTCCATTCATCATAATTACATCCCGACCGCACCGTCACACTGCAGTGCGGCAGTGTCACCTCTGTGCGTGTTTGTGCGACTGATCCGGCCTTAAGCAGTCGCTCTAGGTCTCGTATCAGAGGGTGTTCATCACAGACACATCGTCCATGTTTCCTCACACCTTAATATATATATATATATATATATATATATATATATATATATATACATACATATACATACATATATATTGCTTTCACAAACTCCACGTTGATTGGTGTGGGTTGTACTTGTCATATTTCTCGTATTTAGGGCTGGCCGCTTCTGGACTTTGATTCCGATTCCAGGTGAGTCGACTCCAAGAGTCGATTCAACGCAATTTTTCTCGATCCTCGATTCCAAAAAATTAGTATATAAGCTGCTTTTAGACGTTTCACACTCGCTTTCTCCAACGAACATTTGCGAGTAAAATTACATTCGTTTCTATGGACGAGTGGGGCAAATACATTTCACGTGCGAGTTAAACTTTGATGGAATTTGCACCATCGACTGTGTTGACCTCTGAAGAGCGGCCCTTCATACAGCAGCACCACATCTTCAAATTGAAGGAAACACTAAATTAGTCAGCAGAAAACTTTTAATGCTTGTTCCATGGCTCTATAACGAAATGGTGTCCCGCGCTAATTTCTTCAGTTTTGTGATATGAATGCTATGTTAGCTTCTTGGCTAGCTGCAGCAGCACACAAGCCACTGCGCTGTTGCCAACCATGCCGTTTATCTATAGTGGTACGTTATTATGTACGTACATATTTCAGTATGTATTATCTATGACTACAGGTCTATGACTATTATGACTATTATGACTACAGGTCAGTGTGCAGTATTGTGCTGCTGCAAGAATATAAGTGTCTGATATAAAATGTTCGTTTTTTCATGCAAATGACAAATGTCTAATGTGACTGTGGCTTTAGGCTGATATTAAAAAAAGAATAGGTGAAGTATGAACGGAAGCCAGAAAATGAATACGGCGATTTACTCACGGAAGACCTAATACAATTCCCGAAGGCTTACGTCTCAACAGAAGCGGAGAGATTGCCGAGAAAACAGTGTCTCAATTACAGCAAAGCTGAATGTTTCTGTGACGCGTTTATTTTTACAACGTTTTCAGGTTTTGTGAGTAAAACAAACCAGAACGTTTCTGTAAGGGATATTTAAACACGTCGATTGGAATTTGCCCAAAATAAATGTTTTTTTTTCAGTCAGGTTGTCAGGCTTATCACATGCAGTCAACTCTTACTGGGATAGAGTGGTGTGCCTGCCCGGGTGGGGAATCGAACCCCTGTGTAAAAGGCAGTGGTATTATCCACTTTACTACACCAACCGTGTTTCATTGAGCTGCAACCGTGAGCTGCAGATGCCACCAGGCTTCTGATTTTGCAGATGCACTACGTCGGCTGGCTTCATCTGCATGAACTGCAGCTAAGTCCTCTAAGTTCTATTTGCCAGCCCCACCACACGCTGACGGAACCAATGTAAATGCAGCATCACTGTGTGGAATCGAACCCGAATCTTTGGAGTCGACTCAATTCCCAAATGCCTGGAATCAGAGAATCAAAACTTTCCGGGAGCGCCTCCCAGCCCTGGTTGCATTTGGTGTACTGTTGAACCACCAAATGCGTCCCTGTAAGCGACTGTGAAAAAAAAAAAAACATCTGGAAGACGTTGACATGAGTCAGACCCACAGCGTGACCTAACCCGTCCCTTTTTGTGCTGATCGATAGCGACGAAACGTGGGTTTTTTTTTTTTCTCGAGGTTTCTCTGTTTTATTTTCCATTCCTCTTCAACGAACATAACTTACATATTTCAAATCAAAAGAACACCTTTCACATTCAAAGCATTGGATTCAGACAATTGGCAAAAATCAAAACAAAAACAAAAACAATAACAGTAATAAGCGCTGTGTCAGTAAATTACAGACACAAAAACATACACACTCTCACTCACACACACACACACACGCGCACACACACACACACACACACACACCAAAGGGAATGCAGTAGGGGAGACGGCGGGGGGAATGCTGGAATCTCTCACACGCTCCTTTAAATCTCCCTCAAAAAAGAAAAGCAAAGAAAACCCAAAAAATTACAAAAATGAACACGTTAAAAAAGCACAACTTTTCTGTTACAAACACCCAAATCATAATAATAATAACAACAACAAACCAAAAAAAAGTACAAAAGCAACAATAAAAACAGCACTATCTGTCAAAGGTTTCCAATGTTTAAAAACAGGTTGCTTGGTTTCGGTTTTGCATCCAGGAGGTTCGGACTGTGTGAGTGTGTGTGAGTGAGTGTGTGTGCGTGTGTGTTGGGATGGGAACCTAATGCTCAGTAAAGTGCATTCAATGCCACGGCGGAACGACGAGAAAAAGAAGGGAGGAAATGGCATCAGGAGATAAAAACAGGCGCTAATGTGGCGTCGGGCATTTCGTACACTGACACATATCGCTACATGAGTTTAAAACAGCCTCCACCTACAGACACGGAACATTGAAAGAACATTCTGTTATCATTTTTATGTAAAAATGCAAATACATTCATAAATTACATCTGGGGTTAGGAGAATCAAGCTGTGAGACAGTAGTAGAACCTGAAACTGAGTGAACCGAACATAATGCTGTGTAAAGTAACGTAACGTTGTGTAACGTCACGCTGCGTAACGTCACGCAACAGACGTTAGCATGCATGGGCATCTTCCCTCCGAATGGTGGACCACCGCATGTCTGTCCCCGCACTGTAAAATATGCAGAGTTTGGCAAATAAACGACTTTCTCCGCAAATTAAACACTTCAAAAACTTCAAATCGGCTCAATGAAGATCAATCGCCTTGGGATCGAGTCATTAATCTTCATTGGTCTACTTTAAACCTTTTTGGCTGATGTTTTTTCCCCTTTTTGTTGATCCAACCTTTTGTTTTTTTTTTTGTTTTTTTTTTTTTTACAGTGCAGATCCAGTTGCCATGGTTACCATACAGTTTTGCAAAGGCATAAAAGCTCTTCCCATTTCGGATATAAAATGAAAAAAAGAAAAGAAAAAAAAAAAAAAAAATGAAGCTTACAACAGAAAAGTGTTTCGATCTGTGCCACATGCAAAACTGTGCCTCAAATAAACCGTTTTTTATAGTGTTTTCTCTTTTTTTTCATGTTAGTTTTGATTCCCCCGCCCCCCAATAATTCACTTGGATATCATGCAATAGAGACGTGCAAAAAAGATAAACATCTAACTCCACGAAACACACTTTCATAAATGGGACATGTTATGAATGCTTAATAACGTGTTTTACGACATGATTATAACATGTTTACGCCTACTCCATGCCGACCTACAGAGAGAATATGAAGGAAGAGCTGCGTGGAAGCCACAAGTCAAACAAATGCACAGGATGCTCGTTTTTTTTTTTTTGTTTTTTGTTTTCCGACCGAAGGTATAAAAACCATGTTTATGCATAAAAGAACTATTATTATTATTCTCTATGCAACTATGGAGTTAAAAACAACACTGACATTGCTCTTTGTTCATGTTTTTTTTTTCCTTTTTTAACTCTTTTGATTATCTTTTCGTTTCAAACTAAAAGGTATTGATTGATTGGCACTTGATCGATGCGTCTAAAGTTATCGATATCTAAAATGCTTGATCACACGTCTACATGTCGAGAAGCTGCATGGCTCTAATCTGGCACAGGTTGACTATGTTATTAGTATCGATACACCTCGTTTGTGCTCCTGCCAAAAACGAGCATAACTCTAATGAACAGATCAGACATCTTTTCAACTAAAATAGTTCTCGTATAGTTCACTTATCAAATAGCAGCATTTTTTTATTTTTTAACTTACAGTATTACAAAAAAAGTACATGTAAACCTATTCATTCAAAATCGTATTAAATCCAAGGGTTCATACAACGGACATAACAAAAACACAAAAAACTGGACAACATGCTACAATATTGCTTCCAATATTTCTTTACATTTTTCTTTATGTAGATCTAAAATCATCAGTGACGTTGATGTGGACACCAGCACTCCAATTAGAGCGTTTCTAATGCACGAACAAATGGCGAAAGCTAATCTTAATCTGGCTCGATTGGCACTGTCGTCATACACACGAGTATAACGGAGTTCACACACTGAAACCCACGGCGCAAGACAACTGCATTTAGACTACAAACTAGAGAACGACACTAAAGTTCCACGAAGACCATGGGACAGGACGGAATCCACAGTTTCATTAAAAAAGGGGAGAAGGGAGAAAGAAAAACTGACCTCAGACCGTTCTCCTCGAGAGAGGAGACGAGAGCGCCGGACACGAACGACAGTGACGTCATCGGTTGAGCTTGAGGTTCGTCCCTGTCTTTTTTTCCGAGTTATTTGCTCCGGACTTTGCTCCGGGGTCTGGTGGACGTCTGGGCCCTTTCTCGGAGCGCCGGTTCCCTGCCTTTCAGGGCGTTTGGCGCGTTAACAAAAAAGTCCTTTTACACTGATCTGAGTCCAGTTTAGAGGTTTCTCAAACGACGGTTTAGAAGGTCAGGGTTTGGGTAGGACAAACTGATCCTAGATCAGTCGTAAAAGGCCAGCATCTACCGGGAGATGGCGTTAGGTAGAGGTACGGAACCGTTTCCAGTCCAGATCAGAGTTCACAGACAGGATGTGAGCTTGTGGATTGGCGGCACAGTCAAATGGAATAGTGCTTGCGATGTTGGGCTCCAACAGTCATCCACTGCCCCGATGAAAGGGGGGGTGGGGGGGCACATCTGAACACCGCTGCAGCCCCAGAGCGAACGAATCAGCTGCCAACACTAACCAGAGACAAGAGGAGGAGTGCAGAGAAGGGAGGAAGAGAAGACGGGAAAGTAGAGGTGACATGCAAACGGTGGATGAAAAAGAGGCAACAGCAGAAAGGAGACAGAACACCAGAGAGAGAAGGCAAAAAAAGAGAAAGACCGCAGGAGGAAAGGAGGTCACCGGCAAAGAGGTAGCAAAGAGGAGAGGTATAGAGAGCGCAGGAGAGAGAGGCCTCTCCTTCAGTTCCAAGTTGCCGTTTTCCGTTTTTTTTTCATTCAAGCCACGTTAAATTTTCCCCTTTTACAGACGAAATGCGCAGCGGCGACGCAGAGCTCAAACTGCTGCAGCAGCCGT
The DNA here is from genome assembly GCF_015220715.1 of Pygocentrus nattereri. Lineage (NCBI taxonomy): Eukaryota > Metazoa > Chordata > Actinopteri > Characiformes > Serrasalmidae > Pygocentrus > Pygocentrus nattereri. Next base: position 29,910,586 of record NC_051233.1, read on the forward strand.
GCTGTGCTTGTGCTTCTGAAATTGCATACGCTCTTTCATCTCAACTCTCAAAAATGAATTATTTAGCCCCAAAACCAATGGCATACAGTAACTGCTCCTCTGTAACAAGAAGTCGTGCAAAGGATGAATATCGTAAAATGGTTTGTTGATGAACTGCCTGTCAAAAGCCCCATGCATGAAAGATGGGGATAAGATTTCTTACGGCAACCTTTATCGCAATTATGCAATTGCATATAAATGGATCTCTCTCTCTCTCTGCCTTTCCCCTCATTCTCCTCCCCTTCCCCCTCTGTTTCTGCTCCCCTCGTTGCAAAGCAGATTAGGGTCTGGGAATTGGAGGCAGTTGATGAATGTCTTTGTGCGTGTGTATTTAGGTCAGTAGAAGATTGGGCATTGCTATACGGTTATATATAGAAGACCATGGTTCAAATGGAGATCTGCTAATTAATGACAGGTCTGAATGTCGAGCGGTTAGATTGACCCTAAGAATCTTTCGTACTGGGCGGCAGAACCATCTCAGGCCACTGTTCTGCAGTAGAACCAATGCAAACCATGGTCCAATGGCAGACCCATCTCATGGTTCCAAGGTACAACTTTCAGACCGTGGCTCCATGGCATGGCAGAACTGTTGAAGACAACAGTTCAGGAACAGAACTGTTTCAAACCATGGTCCCATGGTAGAACCAATTTAGACCATAGCTCCACAGCAGAACCAACTACGACTATAGTGCAACAACAGAATTGTTTTGCACCACTGTTCCATGGCAGAGCTGTCTTGCACCATGGTTCCACAACAAAACTGTCTAAGGTCGTAGTTCCAAGGAATAACAATCTCACAGTTTCATGGCAGAGTCGTATCAGATCATGGTTCTACACCAGTACTGTCCATGGCACCACAGCAGAACTGTCTCAGACCATGGTTCCACAGCAGAACCATTTCACAATTCCATGGTAGAACCGTTTCAGACCATAGCTCCACGGCAGAACCAACTGAGACAACGGTACAACGACAGAATAGTATTGCACCACAGTTCCACGGCAGAACTGTCTTGCACCATGGTTCCACAACAAAAGACCATAGTGCCAAGGAAAAACAATCTCATGGCAGAATCATCTCAGACCATGGTTCTACAGCACCACGGCAGAACTGTCTCAGACCATGGTTCCACGGCAGAAACTGTTGGCCCCTCACATCCACAGGTGAACTGGATCAGCCCCTGGCTTCATGATGTCCTTGTGCTCGCTCTGGTTCTTTGCTTAGCCCTGCCGTGCTGTGTGTTAACGAACGGTGTAATATGTACAGTACATTCCAGAGTTTTGGATGGCGCTGGCCGCTCAATTCACAGTGTGGTTTAAAAGAGATCGCCTTCTTGTTTTTTCTGTACAAGAGTCCCTGCGCATTCTGTATCTTATATCTCCCTCGCTGGACTAAAATAAAATGCAGTTAGCAGCAGAAACATTGATTCTCTATGTGCGACCGTTACGAAAGAAATGCTATTTAGTAGTCTGCCATGCTGTTTTTCAAAAAAACGCATCCTACAACGCAATGGACGGCGAGTTGACTACGGGAAGGGGGAGGTATAATGCTAGGGCAGCGCTTGGAGAGTGCCCAGAACAGGGAGACGTAGGAAAGGCTAAAGCCTGCACTGTGCAGTTTCTCAGAGAAGGACGGTCTCTGTTCAACTGTGTACCACACGGATCTACACCAAGCCAGATTGCACCAGCGTCAGTGTGGATAACAGCTTATTATTATTATTATGAAGGCTGTGTCGCATTGTATACGCTCACTCCCTTCCACTGCCAGACCTCTGCAGACAGCCTGACATCAAGAGCAGGTCGCTCAGCAGTGAACTAGGCAACAACTGGAACGCAACCGAGGGCTTGGTTAAACTGCATACAAACTGTAAATCTTGTTTTTTCCCATTCTGTCCAAACATGAGGTATATCAGCTTGAGCTCAGTTCATAGAAAAAAAAAACAATAAAACAAACCAAAAAAAAATACCCACAGTTTTAAATCACCAGTATTTAACACCTACAAGTGATTAGTGTGGTATAATACTGTAGGTGTTCGTTTAATAAAGGTGATGTTACTGTGCCTAGCTGTCACCTGAACCCTCCAGTCACAAAAACAAGAGCAGTGTAGAGGTGTGACCTGTGTCCAGTCAGGTCTTCTCACTTTTTAAGTGCAAGAGATTTGAAGGTCTTAGATCAACCGAGTGATTCAGTGCTGTGTCGGTTATCTCAAATAAGAGATAGTTGGTGGGTGATTTTGTTGGAGTGTTTTTATTTTTTCGAATAGCAAGAAAGAGAATCTCTAATGTGTGGCTCATTTGCTCAGTAATGGCGTTATAACCAAATCACAAAATTGCTCTCAATTAACAATTCGGGGTAAAGAGAACGCAACCCCAAAAGGCTAAAATCTATAAGAACATGAAATTTCTTAAATCTTTGATGTCTGATCAGTGAATTTCTCATAGCACCAAAGAGGGATTCATTGACTAAACTGCACTTGCAAGGTGTGTTGATGTGTTTGTGTGTGTATGTGTGTGTGTGTGGGTTGTGTGTTTACATTCCTGTACTCTCAAACAAAGCGTCTGACCTTTGACATTGGTTGTCTGTCTACCTTTCTTCAACTGAGTTTAGCTGTTGATGCTAAACGGAGACTCGGTTTGATCCTCTAATCACATATAAAAAATATCAAGATTAGTAAGTCTTTATACATTCAGGTCAACCTGGAATCACAGGTTTAAGTAATATCTAAAAGCGTCAGGGTGAGGCCTTATGGAACCAACCGTGATGGAGAAATATCGGAGCTGTCCGATTAACGGAAGAAAGCCAGTAATGTTGATCTGAAGCGGCTAGCGAGCGTGTCTGATCATGCCTCAGTTCGACACAAGCCGGCATGAATAGGAGGCAATAAAACGTTTCAAAGTTTCTGCTTAGCTTCCGCTTGTATAGATAACCCAACCAGACTGCCAGACTGCTTTGAACACAGGCCGGAAACACATATACATCTGTAAAGAGTGGTATCACTTATATTGAGCTGACCCAAAGAGGGGTCACTGGGAAACCCATCTCCCGGGCTGAGGCCCCTGTCAAGTAGTTCAACTAATTTGTACAAGCTCTGCCAACGACAGAAAAACAAAACGGAACCTAGCTGGCCCCTGGCTGTGGGAGAGAGAGGAGATGAGGTCTAGGACTCCTCCCTCTCGGAGTGCCACAGGGTTCAATACTCGGACCCTCACAATCCACACCAATCGACACGAGTTTAAAAAATAAAAAAACAGCAGAATTTCAGTCACAAATTCATATTCACAGATCACACACTTCTTCCCCCAGGCCCACAGCTGAGCATCTTTCGTTCCTCAGACCATTCAAATTTCTTTTTTTTTACATTTTTTTTTATTTTCTCTCCTTTGAAATTTGAACTTGGATGCCTTTTGAAATACCACCCACTTCCCTCCCCTTTTTTCTTCCAATCGTTCATCTGTTCATTCGTTCTTTCCTCTTTCGTGTCCCTTTCCTCGCTGTTCCCCTTCCCCCTGCTCGGGTTCCGTCTCTAGCCCACTTTCTGTGGATTTGTGGCGCGGACGCCTTGCTCATAAGTGATCCGCTGGCTGATGAGATACTGGGCGGCCTGCGTTGCTGCAGGAGACCCTGTGATGGTTACTTTACGGTTGCGCGTGCCAGGGATGAACTCGCCCTTTTTGGATATTTGAATGCGGGCACCTGTCAGCTCCTGGTACTCCACCAGAGTCTTCCCGCCTTTCCCCAAGATGGCACCCACCAGGTTCTCAGGCACAGCAATCTCCACCACCTCTTTTCCACCCTCACCGAGCTTCTCTGTCCCCAGAAGTGAGGATGCCACAAGTGGGGATGAAGGGTTTAGGTAGCCATTGGAGGCCCCTGTTGCAGCTGCCAGTGAGCCCAATGAGAAGCCCCCAAGACTTGGTGCAGCAGGGTGACCTGCCCCTCCTGAAGCCTCGCTGGCATAGGAGGCCAGCAGGTTAGCTGCAGCAGCGGCTGCAGGGTTAGCACTAGCGGCGACTGCGGCGAGAACCCCGGACGCAGCAGCTGGGTTAAGGCCGAGTCCCAGTGTGTTGGTGTTGTAGCCATAGCTGGCTAGTGTGTTTAGAGCTGATGTGATGGCCAGCAGATCATTCCCGGACAAGCTGGACATGGCTGCAGGGAAGCCACCCATGCCGGCCAGACCTGCTTGGCCCAACAGGGTGGAGGCTGTGGCAGCGGCGGCGGCATTGGGTAAGACCTCGGTGCTGTTGGCGTATGGGGAGCCGGTGGGGTTAGAGTTGGCCACGGGGCCTGTGACGTTGGAGTAGCTGATGTTCAGGCAACTGCTGCTCTGCGGGTCCTCCTGGATCTTTTGTACAATAATCTCCACAGCTTTGCGGTTCTGCTCAGGCTCGCCGCTGACGGTGACCACACGCTCCTGCAGGTTGATGCCCTCAGGCTTCTGGGAGAGCTGTACCCATGCACCTGACTGCTCCATCACGGACTTCACCGTGGCTCCACCCTTCCCAATAATCAGCCCTGCTGTACTGTTGGGTACGATTAGCTTGGCCTGCAGAGAAGAAAGGGAGAGAGAGAGAGAGAGAAATGTTCAAGAACAACGCCTGGTTGTTAAACAACTAATGCACCCTACACTTACAATGAGAACCAGCCATCACTATTACAGCAGACATGCAGACTACAATGTCCTACGGAAACACTGTAAACACTCTTTTGAATAGTCTGTTATGCTCTGTTTATATTGATCTTTCTGGGATGCCCGTCCCAGATTTGTATGAGGTGTGAACTGCTTCTAAAATAGATCAAGTATATGTGGCCTTACCTACACAAATCATTGCATCATACTGTAAACAACACCTGAGCTGTTTGACTGCGTCTGTGTATTAACTGCACACAGGTAAACGTTTGGCAGCCAAAATATTTGCAAAAATTGGGCCTCTTTTGCCATCATTCATCATCTGCCAGGTTTCTGAGTGGACAGGAAACCCACCACTCTTTTTGACTTGTGTTGACAGAAAATAAACATGTAGGTCAATTAATTTTAGATATTATATGCTACCCAAGATTGTTGGTCATTTGATTGGTTCACCTTGGCCTTCTCTAACCCAATCGAAGGAGACTGAATGGACATTTCCAGGCAGTAACTAAATGACAGCGGTGTGGACTACGGCTCACCACAACTATATATACTGTCCAGGCCACAGCCAGGCGCGCGTGTGTGTGTGTGTGTGAGTTTTGTGGGTAAGGTCTCACTGTCCGTTCAGTGCTTATCTCAGCCATTTGTTGATCCTAGGGCTTACTGTGCAGCTGCTCACTCTTTCTCTCTTTCTGTCCCTCCTCTTTCTCTGTCCCTGGAACACTTGGTAAAAATAACCTAGAACTCTCACACTTTCCAGGCCTGGTCTGACCCTCTCTCCCTTGGGAAGACCCCCCAGCCTGTCTCCCCTTATGCCCCGGAGCTCCAGGGAGCATTTCAGGCTTTACGATATCACACTGCCAGACTGCTCTCAGCATCCAGGCCCTGATTTAAATTCGAAACTACAGTCCGGAGGGCCAAAAAGCTTAATCTGCGGGCCTTAGGACAGATATCGATCCAATTGCTGCCCTTTCAGGCAGGATTTAACCAAACTCCGAATTGAGGATGAAAGTTAAAGTGTATCTAAAGTCATTTAAAGACTATATCGTTAGGTAATAATTTGATTGTATTATTGTCTGTACGTCGTATCCCCAAACATTTACACTTACGCTTAAGAATGCAAAGATTTATAAAAATGCACAATGGTGCAAATTGCAAACACCTCCTTTCCTACCAGTTTCCAAACCCCTTCACTCCGCACTGTGTGCTTTAACCTTTGGTGAATGAGGCATACAGCCTTCTATGTGAGAGCAGACTGAGCAGATGAGACGAAGCAGAGCGGAAACAAAAAGCTCCGGCTGTCATATTAATCATATGCAAGTTTCAATTCATCACTCAGTCACAGTTAAACCCTAAACTGAACAAGCGCTAAATGTTATGGTGTTAAGAACAGCACAGGGGGGCTGATAATGCTAATGCTAACTTAGCAGGTTGATAACTTACATTTATGGCATTTGGCTGACGCTCTTATCCAGAGCGACTTACAATTTGATTGCTTTACACAGGAAGGTGAAGGTGGTGTTAGGAGTCTTGCCCAAGGACTCTTATTAGTATAGGGTGCTTACCTATGTGGGGGATTGAACCCCAGTCTACAGCGTAGAAGGCAGAGGTGTTAACCACTACACTAACCAACCAACTTAACATAACTTCGCTCAATGCACCACAGAACAGGTTAGATTCCTTCTTTCCGTCGACTTCGCTCGCTCAGGTTCGCGTCTTTATCCTTTAAACCTGTGGTGTTGTGGTGAAAGAACCCATTTAGTCTGCTCTCTAAACCAACGCTGATGCTAATAAACACGGTGTAGTGGAGCAAGACTAGCTTAGCTAACAGCTCCACACACAACACAGGCTCATCACCTCAGATTTAAGTTCTTATCCTCCAAACTTGCATCATGAGCCAGAACCAAATCTCCGCTGTGGTGTGCGAAGCTGGTTAAGTCGGCTTACTAAACACTAGCTTCTGGTGCTACCTAGTAAAGCTTAGCCTAGCTTACGGCTTCACGCACAGCAGCCCAGTTCATCCCCTCAGTTCTGAATCTTGAAGACTCAAACCCTCCATTAATGGAGCCTGGATTTAAACCTGGGCTGCTGAGTGGAGCTGTAGTGTCCTATTAAAACAGCACTACACCATATCTGACAGTTTACTAGACCGACGAGGGAAAAAAACATCATTTTAAACATTAATATTACATCTGCATGTGTCATTTTCCCTGTAATCCCCCCATGAGCACGTTTATTCTGGATTCAAGCTCATTCTTGATGTGCAAAACTAAGCTGCTACGTGCCACAAGCTGCTTTGTATAGATGTGCTGAGAAACTCTGTGTTAACACATTTTACACACATACCAATCTACATAATTACGACCACGTTTCCAAAAAAAGTTGGGACGCTGTGCGAAATGTAAATAAACACAAAATTCAGAGATGACACCGTATCCTCCGGGCTAAACGTGGTGTTGGCATCAAATTCAAAACAAATTCAAAATTTCTGTTATAACAGGCCTAACACACTTATGCCTGTTATATTAAACATTAGTCTCTTTTATTAGACTTTAATATAATTTTTTTCCGGAGTGGCCTGTTCAAAATACCTATGAATGTTTGTTGTCTGCATGCATTTCCGGTAGTTATGAGTAATATGATAACTATTTCAGCTTTATCGTAATAACGTAATTATCGTAATATCGTAAAGACGGTGAATAAAAATCACTGCACTTGGAGTTTTGGTGATATTATTTAAAAACTTATCAGACCTCAGAAAACCAAATCAGATCAATATACTGTGTGTTGTAAAATGTCTTCAACATTGCGCCATTGCATTTTCTCCACATTGCCCCCTCCCAGTTTCTATGTAGAGCGATGTGCATGTCTGTCTGCGTGTTGAGGTGATTGATGCGGTCGGGGTCAGAGGTGGTTTGAGCTCAGCTGCTGACCTGTTTGACGCGGTCAGGGTTAACTGTAGTCTGGGGCTGCAGGATGCTGACTGGTTCGCTCTTCTGGCTGCTCTGTGGCATCTCGCGCACTTTCTCCGCGATGAAGTTATGAACTCCATTGAGAGCCTCCACTGTACCCTGGATCAAACACACACGCTCCGTCGTACCTACACACACACACACACACACACACACAGCTTTAGCATATGCACAGCATACCATACAGCAAATATGTAATACATGCATTAGATGAGTGTAAAACGTGAAAAGGAACAAATCCTTCAATAGATAGATCAACAATAATTATCAAAATAAATCTTTACCAGTCAATTGCTCATATTTTTAAAAGCATTTTTGTATTGGAAGTTTTGCGAATGAGGTTTTCTACTTAAATCAATAATAAAATCTGCCCTTTGTTAAAAATGTAAGTGTTTGTTTCATTTTGAAAACACTGCTGAGAACGCCTTATGAATGAACATGAAAGCTGATTCTGAGAAAGACTTTGATGAAAGGGTCTCAGAACGGAAAAACACAGCATTTGTGGGAACGCTGTCGTTCTATGGGAAACAAGCTTTTCAGTGGAGCGGTTGTGCCGAGTGTGGGCGGAGCTCAGCCTTCATTAAAGCGGATAACTTTTGGAAGAAGCAGCTCGATGATCCGAGAGTCGATTGAACATCATGAACATATTTCTGTTCGAGAAAAAGCTCCTTCTGAGGTTTGAGCGCTGTAGGAGACGTCACTCAGTGAAGAGACGGAAAAGAGAAAAACAGATAAATGAGAGAGAGAGAGAGAGAGAGATGAGAGAGAGAAAGACAGATAGAGAGATGGAGGGATATAAAGGGCAGAATGAGAGAGGGGGAAAAGCAGCTGGTTGTTGCTGGTCTGTTTGTTTCTGGGCAACAATGCTGGAACTTGGCTGTGTGTTTGTATGTGTGTGTGTGTGTGTGTGTGTGTGTGATCCTCTGTTGTGATGTCATCTTTTCTCACCAGATTGGGTATCACACATCTGCTTCATAAACACCTGTTCTTGTTCAAACCATGCCACTCATACTGCCGCGTGGGTGACTCTCCCCCACAATTCAATATTGGTTATTTAAAAAATCTGCCCATTAACTAACAGTGTGTGTGTGTGTGTGTGTGTGTGTGTGTGTGTGTGTTTTAGTGTATGTGTGTGTGTATTTGTGTTTTTTGTATGTGTGTGTGTTTGTTTTTGTGTATGTGTGTGTGTTCTTGTGTATGTGTGTGTGTGTGTTTTAGTGTATGTGTGTTTGTGTGTATGTGTGTGTTTGTTTTTGTGTATGTGTGTTTGTGTTCTTGTGTGTGTGTGTGTGTGTGTGTGTGGAGGCTGATAAAAATAGTCTTTTCAGTTTTCTGTGCCTGTCTGTCTGAGGGTCTCATGTTTCTGTTGTACTTTCCTGTGTGTGTGTGTGTGTGTGTGTGTGTGTGTGTGTGTGTGTGTGTGTGTGTGTGTGTGTGTATGTATATAGGAATATCCCTCTAAAACACCCACACACTCCTTCATTCATGCTCAAGCAGGGTGCTCAGTGAGTATGATGTGTGTGAACGTCTGGATCAAGCACACACACACAATAATAATAAAGATAATAAAATAATAATAATAATAATGTAAAAAAGATTAACATCGTAAATGGCGATTTTATGTGTCACTGTGATCATTAAACCATTTCCTGCCGTTTCCTTCAACAACTTTCTCACAACATCTCAACTGTTTATTTATTGAACCAGTTTTATTTTATATTTATTTATTATTTTTTACTGTTTTATGTTGATTTGCTCGGATTCATTTTATGATACACACTTACACACAGAGATAAACACTACTACGCCTAACACTTTTCACAGGAGTGTATATAATACATACAGAATCACGTACGGCTCGGTTCGTTATTCTGGACACATCTATCGCTTCTTAATTATTTTCACAACTTCGATATTAATTGGCTGAATTGTGTTGTAGATCAATGGCATCATTATGGAATAATTCCACGCATTTATCTGCAACATTATTGTTTTATTTTATTGAAAACATTATTACCTACACACATGATACATATGGAATGCATTATTACATATTAAGACACATGCACATACATGCATATATATATATATATATATATATATATATATATATATATATATATCTCGACATATTTGATGTTTTTCAGATTTTGCCATTATTTGAAAGTGCCTGTTACCCTTTACATTGTATGTAAATGTCATGATGAATGGACTAAAAGAAATGACCCAAAATATCCTGTAAAAAACATTGATTTCCATAAAAAGTAAAGTATGTTTTTTCCTTCTCCTGTAAAGTGACCATTTTGGAGATGCAAGGATTTCATATATAAATATATATATGGCGCATATGTGTGAGCCCACTTCTTGACAGTGCATAAAAACAAGTGTGTGTGTGTGTGTGTGTGTATGTGTGTGAGTGTGAGAGAGAGAGAGAGAGAGAGAGAGAGAGAGAGAGAGAGAGAACACGCATTGCAAGGGTTCCTGGACCCTAGCAGGAGTAAAGCCTGAGCTTAGTGGGGCTTCTTTTTATAGGTGCCCTGTGCGCCAGAGGAGCTTCACATGCTCTCCTCTCAGCAGCTCCAAAGACAAATGACGCCCGCAAAATCTCCCTCATTGTTGCCTTGTTTATTACTGAGGCTACCAGTGACCTGGGTTTAGTGAAGAACTGAGGTCCAGGCCTCTCTGGTGACGCAGCGCTCTGATTTTTTATTAGCGTTGACTATTTTAAACCAGTTTTACTATTCGATGGCGGTTCTGAGTCCAGTTCACGCTCACAGGCAGTCCCAGTAACGTGAGCAGTGTTACGAGTTTATCAGTTGGACCTAAGTTTACACGTGTGTTTCAGGGCTACCGTGAGCCGCTGTTTGACCGGTAAAAGCTCTGCAAGACTGGTAAATGAAGCTCCCGCTGGACACAGTGTCCGGTAAATTTTGTACCCAATGTTAATATAAAATTTCAAGGCAGTGAATTCCTGAGGCGACGCGTCCCCCGTGCTGTTCGGTATGTGTGTTAGAGACCCCTGGACTGCAGCCAGTTAACAGAACACAGAACTGGTCTCATGTTCAGCTCCAGTGCTGACCTGCGCACTGAGAAATCTAATGCAAATAAAGCTCCTGTTCAGCTGAAATAAGCTCTTATATCAAAAGCACAGGTCTTCTGTATGAATGTAGGAATAAGCGGTGTCTTATTTTTAAACGGAAGAGTCTCCTTTCCCATAAAACTCTGGAGAGTGGAGAGTTAAACACCCTCAGTTTGGCCATTTGAGCCGCAGCTTCAGGAGCAGAGGAGGAGAACCAAGAGGAGTACATTTTTAGATTAAAACTCAAGCACTAAAACTCAAGCTGGAGAGAAACTAGATACATTTAGGCAGCCAGAAATATTAGACATTTGACTTTATGTCTGCAACAGATACGACGCAGAGAAAAAACAACACTGTTAGCCATTTATCAGTAAATACGGCCACATCGTCAAAGAGCTTTTAGTTTAGGTTGATAGGACACAGGGGAATGCATGACCACAGCTTCACCTGTTTGTCCAGGAAACTGAATCATTTCCACACAACATGAAAGCACAGTCATTTCTCTGGAATGTACAGTATATAATACTGTACTGTATAATATAATTATATTATGTCAGTGTCATAAAAAACGGACTCCTTTTTACACCATTTGAAAATAAAACATGTCGCTGCTGTCGGAACAAAACCTCGTATCTCCAAAACGGTCACTTTACAGAAGAAGGACAAAAAAACATACTTCACTTTTAATGTAAGTCAATGGAACCGGCATATTTTCCAAGTCATTTTGGGCCGTTTCTTTTGTTCCATTTATCATAAAATTTATAGACGATGTAAAGAGTAACAGGCAATTTCAAATTATGTCAAAAACTGAAAATCGATAAAAACGGAGGTTTTGTTCCGACGACAGTGATATGCAAAAAAATTCTCAAGTTGTTCTTTTTGTTCCACTATCAGATTAAGATTCGATATATATATATATACACATACATACATACAGTACTGTGCGAAAGTCTTAGGCACCCAAGACATTTTCAAAATCTATTTATTTGTGTGGAGTTTGTGTTTATTTGCTTAGAAAAGTGTTAATATTTGAATAAACTAAACATATAAAATATTAATTCATAATGATTATGTGTATATATATATATATATATATATATATATATATATATATATATATATATATACACACATATACATATATTGTTGGAAGAAAATGGTAACTTTACAGGAGAAAGAAAAAACATACTGTAGTCATTTTGGGCCGTTTCTTTTGCTCCGTTCATCATGAAATTTACACACAATGTAAATGGCAACAGTTCATTTGAGAATATGTCAAAAACTGAAAAATGACAAAAATACAAAAATGGAGATACAAGGTTTTTTTCAGACTGCAGCGATATATATATATATATATATATATATATATATACACATACATACATACATACAGCATAAGTTTTTCGTTTTTGTGTTAGGAAAACATTTATAAATCGCTGCTCTCCATTTTTATCATTTTCAGTTTTTGACATAATTTGAAAAAGGCAGCCATCCTAAATCTTGTGTCGAAATATCATGATGAACGGACCAGCAGAAACGTTTCTTTCTTCATTCACCTCCATTAAAAGCTGAGAACGTTTTTCCTTTTTTGGAGATAAGAGGTTTTGTTTCTGACAGCAGTGACATTTTAATTCTCACTGATAGATAACAGCATCTACCGTGTAACACAGCAGGCCATAAAAAGACGTTTCAGTGCTTCTGTGTCTTTTCAGGAGACTCGCTTTTAGCTGGTCAAAGAAATTTGAAGCCACACCTGCAAAGTTCTCATTAGTTGGTTGAATTTTAAGCTTCTCAAAATCCAACTAATACGAGACACATTCAGTGATGATGACGAGGCCTGGACACTGGGGTGGTCAGTAGCTGCTTCTGTTTGACTTCTGCTAAATTTGTCGTTTTATTGAGGCTACTGTGTCATCACTGTGTCATCACTGTGTCATCACTGTCAGATATACGGTTTGTGCTTTGTTTGCAGACACTTGTACTTAATGACTGTTCTGACTGTGAATGAATGGGTGGTCTCTTTCATACAGCACTCCAAATCAAAGGTACAGTGAACGGTAACGGTGTTAAAAAAGTCTTACTACTGAGTTTATGCTCTTTTTATCCTGTCATCAAATGATTACCCACACACACACACACACACACACACACACACACACACACACACACACACACACACACACACACACACACACACACACGCCACAGCTTGCATACGTGCGACTGAAACTATGAATGAAGACACAGCAATTCAGTTGCTCACTTCACAGCCATCATCACAAACACCCTCTATTCAGATTCACACACCAACACAATGTGTGACACACACACACACACACACACACCCTACAGACATCATTTCACGCACACACACTCCTGTTCTCTGCTGATTTCTACCCACAGCAGCTCTGTTTGTTCTTCACAGTACAAATCAAGGCTGAGTGATACCAACTGAAATTCACACTGCAGTTATTTCACAACATTATCACAGCCACAAGCCGAGTGATGAATCTTCATTAAAACTGCAAGACTCGCCAGGCGTGATCTCTTAATCAGGTCGTCTGGGGACAACCATGAGAAATTCTAAACATGGGCGGGAACGCAGATTTTACTTGGGAGGAAACGAACAGGGTGTGAAATTTCTAAATCACTCCATGAAGGAGAAGCTTCATCCGATGAACGAGAAGCCTGTTCTTAGTCCATGGACGTGACGTGAGTTAGCCTGGCTGAAAAGCCCCCCAGTAAACTCTGGTGTGGGCGTGTCTCGTCCGTGTGGAGAACACGTCACATGCGGTTCTGCGTACAGCTCTGTTACGCAACAACAACGAGTGTTTCGCTGGGTGGCTTGTTCTGAATGCGTTATCAATTGAGCTCGGGAGCTCAGCTCAGACTGGAGGTGTCTGGGGGGGTTAGAGGGAGCGTTATTTGTGAATTGTTTTAAGTCAGTTTATCAAGTCAAGAATAACAGACTCGGCTTAAACTTAACGTAACATACAGAAAAACGAATATTATATCACTATAAGATAATAAAATACAGACATCAACACAAACGACGCCTTAACTGCCAATTACTAAAGACACATAAACACAATAATCAACAGCGATACGACAATTTCACGGCTCTTCTGTGAATTTGTTCTCGTTTATGCTCTAAAACGCCAACGTTTTAACTGCTTCTGAATTTGCAGTGATTTTTTTTTATATATGATGTAAAGTGGTTGAGAAGTGTGTGAGGTCATACCGTTGGAATGACATCATAATCTGGGCCTCGTCCTTCACTATATAAAGACTTACTGTGCTGTAAAAGTTACATATAATATATTATATATATATATATATATATATATAATATAAAGAGTTTGGAGTTTATAGAGCCACAGGAGGGCAAGCGTAGTGTTTTACTCTACAGTGAAGAGATTCATTACTACAGCTTATTAAAGAACATCTGGACCTCAGTGCAACACCAGCAACCGTAAAGACAAACCTCCATCACATCCTTCTGCAATGTCTATACTCTGGCACAATCATGCTAAATATGTACATATAAATAAATAAATAAATAAATAATAAACTTATTAAAGTAAAAATAAACTTATTTTATTATACACGAGGAATAAAACCTCGTATCTTCAAAACGGAATCTTTACAGGAGAAGCAAAAATCATACTTCACTTTTAATGTAAGTCAATGGAACCAGAATTTTTTCCAAGTAATGAAGAGTCTTTTTTTTCCCTCCATTCATTGTGGAATTCACACACAATGTAAAGGCCAAGAGGCATTTTCAAATTATGTCAAAAACTGAAAAACAACAAAAATGGAGATGTGAGGTTTTGTTCCGACAGCAGCGATATATAAAGATATATACTCACAGGCCACTTTATTAGTTCTGTTCAGTTGCTTGTTAACACAAACAGTTAATCAGCCAATCGCACGGCTACAGCTCAACGCATTTAGGCATGTAGAGGTGGTCAGGACGACTTGCTGAAGTGCAGACCGAGCATCAGAACGGGGAAGAAAGGGGATTTAAGGGGCTTTGAACGTGGCGTGGTTGTTGGTGCCAGACGGGCTGGTCTGAGTATTTCAGAAACTGCTGATCGACTGGGATTTTCACGCTCAACCATCTCTAGGGTTTACAGAGAACGGTCCGAGAAAGAGGAAACATCCAGTCAATCATTAATTTTTTTTTATCATTTTAAAAACTGAGGCTACACTCATAAAAAGACAAAATCATGCTATGAACTTAATTCTGTCCCATGTTTCCATTCAATAAAATAGTTACAACTAAATTCAATTGTTGATGATATAAAATTGAAACAATTCTGTTGAATTTATTTGAGTCATATTAGAATAAAAATCTCATCAATCAACCTTCCTATCAACGCAGACTCAACCGTACCGGACATGTTTAAGGTGGGCTGCTATTGTAAGAGGAGCGGAGGATCCAGAGAAACACTCATCACTGCGGGCTCCGTATCCTGAGAGGCACCTTCACCATCTCAACGACTAAGTTATTCACACATGAAACTTTTGAAGATGAAATCTGA
Source organism: Pygocentrus nattereri (assembly GCF_015220715.1). Lineage (NCBI taxonomy): Eukaryota > Metazoa > Chordata > Actinopteri > Characiformes > Serrasalmidae > Pygocentrus > Pygocentrus nattereri. Next base: position 29,925,845 of record NC_051233.1, read on the forward strand.
GAAGTTCAAAATCCAGTTTGCTTGACTGTGTCTGTGTGACTCTCCTCACGCCAGATGTTTGTATAAAGCAGCTGTACAGAGACACACGTAACTGTTTCCAGCTACGAAGAAACACAGCCTGAAACTCAGTGTTTCACCGTCATCTGGACGGTGTCCTGCACTCTGTCCAAGCCTGAGATTTAATGAGGATTTTCTTCTCTTTATTTATTAAGCTGTCCTTTCATTCGATTCCCTGAACCGGCCAACAAAGGCTTTTGTTTTTCAGGTGTAAAAAGACGTTTTATCTTCATCCTGAGCGAAAGTGAACTGAGGCCATGAAGCTGGGAAACATGAAGAGATTTTTTATGCTGTGCTGGAGTTTTAATGGTTTTCTTCACTGCAAGAATCACTGAGGGCCAGATCGCACTGACAAAACACCTGAGGGCCGGAATTTTATTCGCATATCATCCAAAATATTCCTGCTGTCAGAACAAAACCTCGGATCTCCAAAATAGTAACTTTACAGGAGCAGGAAAAATCCTACTTTACTTCTAATGTAAGCCAGTGGAACGAGACTTTTGTCCAAGTCATTTTGGGTCGTTTCTATTGATCCATCCTTCATGACGTTTACACACAACATAAAGATCAACCGTCGTTTTCAGATTACGGCAAAAACTGAAAAATGACAGCATTAAAATATCAAGATATAGACGTGTCAAAGCTTTCTGTGTTTTACTGTATTTATTTACTATCTATCTATCTATCTATCTGTCTATCTATCTAGAAAAAGGAATATTTATTACTTTAAACTTTTAAAAACTATTTTAACTTTTTAAAAACTATTTTTAACTTTCATATTTAAATTTGATTGTGTTTTGGGAAAAACAATTTGGTCAATTAAATTAGAAAATACTACTAAAATGAATCAATTAAAGCCTCCAGGTCTATTTTTATTTATTCAACCAGGCATCGTTGTTTGCATATAGGCCACTCTACTAGTTCAAACTGCAGTCTCACAGTAAAAAAATATTCTTTTTATATTTACAAAGGTTATGATCTATCTAAACCCACAGCATGAAGGGAGATAGGAAAAATCTAAAAATATAATGGATAATCATTTATAGTGTATTTTCTATTAGAAGGTGTCAGTCCTAAACCCTAACCTGTAAACTTACTCGTGTGAAAATAAGACTTAAAGACATTTTAGATTTCTTTTAAAGTGTTCATTTATAGTTACACTTATAGTGAAGTAAACATTTGAATAATAAAAAAATAAATAAATGTAGAAATGTTGACCCGTGTCTGAAAATCGGTGCGGGACATTCAGAAACGTCCCGACTGAAATGCATATTTTCTGCAATTGAGTAAACTTATGGACAGTTAAATGAAATAAACTGTGACTTTATGTGTGTAAACTGTTCAAAGCCGATGAATTACTGCCAAAACGCTGCACCAAACTGCCAAGCAACAGACACAAAGAACCACAGCTCAAATACACAAATCACGTCCAGTTTGTTTTCTATTTGCCATGAAATGCAAACCAACGCAGACTTGAACTGGACGCTGTAATTAAATATACTAACCTGCACGGCGGAGTCTGTACTGGCTTTAATCTGAGTTAATGTAACGGGATTTTATCCACAGTTAAAAGTCCTTCTGGACCGTTCCTGTTGGTGAAATGTTTACACAGTGGGGCAGCTGATGTTTTCAGAAGATGTAAAATTACATTACCTGGGTAGAAGTCTTTAGATTTGGACAGTTTAATGGTGGCGCCGGTCTCTTTCTGTAGCTGGACGATGGTCTGTCCTCCTTTACCGATAATCGAACCGGCCGCATAGCTGGGGATCAGCACCTTCAGGAAGTACTCACCCTCTTCTACACGCACACACACACGCGCACACACACACACACACACACACACACACACACACACACAAGATCAAAGAAACAAATTAGTCTTCATTGCCACATCACATTTGCATAAACTCACTTCTAGCTTCAGCAATAAATAAATAAAATAAATAAATCAGTGGGATTTGAGGACATTCCTGTTCAGTCGTAATTTACCGTGGTGGAATAATCCACGGACGAGGAATGATCTGTTTCTCAGTATCAGAACACACTGGAATGCACTATTTAGAGGAGGAGGGAGGGGATTTATAAATCATCAGAGGCTCTACGTGCCGAGAAATACACTCTTTACTTCTTTAACCTTTAGGGGCCTTGAGTGACGGTTGTCATTGTGCGCTACATTTGATTCATAACTGCAAAATGAATGAAGTAGTTATTTATTTATTTATTTATTGATGGGTCTGTGCTGGGAGCAGGGTGTGTACGTGTTTTTCCCTTTGCTTTATCTTTTAATCGACAGTGTTGAAGCTCCAACTCTCACACTATTACTAGATTTGCTTCTGCGTCCGTTTCAGAGTTAGGAACGGTCTAAAATGACCACAAGAAACTGCCGCTATTACTATTATTATTATTATTATTATTATTACCACTGTAAGTACATCTGCGGATGCTTCCAGGAACATCACTGATAATCTGAAGCAAAAGCAGATCCTACTACTAATACTACCAATAACAAAGCAACACTTTTTCTTGCTGTAATTTGTCAACTCTGAAGGCGACGCAAGTCTGAGTGGACGATTAATCTCTCAAATGAAAGAAAGCAGTAATTGTACGGTCCAGTAAAAACAGTTGTAGTTTACTGTCATCTCCGATTTCGCCTCAAAAGTGCAATTAATCTAGTAATAAAACATAATAAACACACAGTTCAGTAGAAGTTATGGTTGCGGGGGCTCCCGATTGGCGCCCGGTCATCTGGAGAAAGCGAGTTTGATCTCTGGTGATGCCACAACCATCCGTGGCTGAGAGTCCACAGAGCATAACTGGCCCCTCTCTCTCTCTCTGGGACTCTCTCTGGTCGAGTGTTGGCAGTTAGCGCTTTCCTCCAGTCGCGTAACATCAGATGTGGTGAAAGCTGGCCTTCAATGATGGTGCTACCAAGCTGAGTATTGAAGGTGCTTCCTTAATGCTCCACCACATCTTACGCTACGTGGCTGGCGGAGAAACCTTGGCCACGAACTGTAATTATTCTAGTAAGAAAGCGTCTAGTAGCTGCTGAGACTGTTTCTCCCAGAACCCGAAGCTGTTTTGTCTGATGTCCGGAATCTGACGCTGTGCTCTGAGGATGTGCACCGAGCGCATTCAACCAGTGCAGCACAACCATTAAACCTACTGTAGGTACAATAAATGTGGTTTTAATGTTGAATATCACGTCACCTTACATTTTTAAAGGTTCAATTATGTCCAAATGTGGGAAACTTGGCATCTTGTAATGTTTGCATGAAGTAGATCAATAAATGAAAAACTTTTTTCTACAGTATACTGGTCAGCCGTTATCAGACACGGG
>NC_051233.1:29931738-29969238 GCF_015220715.1 Pygocentrus nattereri
TTATATTTACATGCTGTATCAACAGGTTTAAATCTTCTCCTCCGACTGACAAAAAAACCGACAAAAACACCTTTTTTTCTTCAAAAGAACACCAGCTTCGTAATTAAACAGACGGCTCTGATGTCGACTGAACGCTCAGAACCTGCACTTCTGCTTTGATTCAATAAACTACAAGTGAAAAATGATTCATAAAAACGACGACATGCTTTTGTCACCTCCAGTGACAGCAGTGACGGTGAGGCGGGATGAAATACCGACTTAAATACGGTATTCAAAGAGAATTAGACATGTTTTTCAGGGTGAACTTGAAAAGATCTGGAACCCCTTTACTTCTTATCTCTTTCGGCCAAAACGGCTGCCAATGAACGAGCACGATTAGACACTGATTTGGTGACGTGACGTTAATCGGTCCGTCTGTTTCTGAGTGTTTTCCTACATGTGGTCTCAGACCTGCAGACGCTGCCCTTCTGCAGATCCCCTCCGTAAATGACAGAAAGGCCTTTTCTAAATTGTGGAACTGCCTTTTATTAACCAGTCAAGCTCGACTTTAAAGGAACCTGTGGAAACTGTGGGAATCGCTTTAATTCAGCCTCTAATTAAATGTCTCTCTCTCTTCATGTCTTTGTCTTTTTTTCTCTCTTATTGATTCGGTTGATTTTAATCAAAACTCTAAACTTTCGTTTATTCAACGAGATTTTCTTTTGGTACTTTTTCTGAATTTCATCACTTCTCTCTAAGCTGCTAATATTATGAAAAGGCCTATAAATAAAGTTTACTCTTATTATTATTATTTAACAGTTTTATCAGTTGCTTAATCCCACAGGGAGGATTATGGGGGGCTTGTTTATGGTTGAGGACGGTACTGTGCAGAGACCCTTGGTTTACTTCATGTTTCAGTCAGACTTCATGTGGATGGTCCCCATAGATGCTCTACAGCTACTTAAATCATTAACACACTTTCTGGTGGCCCTCAGTTGATTATCGTCATTATGGTTAGTGTTAGGGTTAGGGGTAGATGTAGGTTTTGCCCTGAGGTGAAGGTGAGGGTTAGGTTTAGAGTTTAGGTAAATAAATTTAATAAACTCTTTCACACTGAATCTCAAGTTCAACTGAATTTAATGGGCATTCAGCTGAATGTTATTGAAAGGCAGACTGAGCGTTTATAAAGCATCTATAGTGAACCATCGAAGTTACATTCAACTTCAGGTTCAGTGGCATTTAATGACCATTAAGTTGAACGTTACTTAAACGTATACGGAACATTTACAACGAATCTACAGTGGACCATCCAAATAAAGTGTTATCAATTTTTCCATTACAAGTTATTCGTTTTTCTGAGGAGATCATATGTGTGATAATCCACTTGCATGAGGAAAGAGAAAGATATAAGAAAACAAGTGGCAAAAATCTACAGACAAAATTGCAACTCCTAACAACCACCTGGAAGACCCCATCAGAAAAACAACACTGAAAGCTTTGATCTCTGAGAGAGAGGAGGACATCAAGCTGCTTCAGATCTGAAAACATCCACAGGTGTTTCTGTCCATCCTTCCACCGTGAGAAGACGACTCAGCGCTGTGGGTCTGTAAGGATGTGTAGCTGATCAAGAAGAACCTCACTGAGAAACGGAGACGGACACATAAAACTAAGAAGCCGAACGATGGACTGACCACCCCCGAGTCCAGACCTCAGCACCACTGAATGGGCTCATTACTTGGATGGTGAGAAGCTGAAAATGCTAAACCAACGTCTAAGACTGAGCTTTGGAGGCGTGTCTGCAGATTCTTTGAGAAACTGAAAGTGAGCCTCCTGAAATAATGGAGGCAGTAAAAAGTGACTGAATATTGAAAAATGTGATGCTCTGTTTAGTCATAAATATTTACTTCTTTTTTCCTGACACTAAAAAAAATGTCCCTAATATCCATGAAGACTGGAAATAGAAAAGCAGAGGATGGTCTCTGACTGACGCACAGGGCTGTAAAGGCTTATGTGCTACTTCATTCTGTGACATTCCTGCTTGTTTACATACACTAACGTAAAGAATGCAGTGGAATCTTCACAATGTGGCTGTAAAATATGGGACAATAAACCCACTGTTTTCCTGAATTGCTGAGAAACGTAGGGGCCACCTGTAAATGAAGGGAGCCGAGTTCACTGTGTGAGTGAACGCTTCGTTCACAAGCATCTGAATCATTTACACCAACGTTTAGTAGTAAGTGAGACGTATGTTAGAAAACCAGCATCACACACTTTATCTGACTGCACTGCTGAGGATTTGAGGGCAGCAGTGATGATGCGACCTGCGTGGAAACCCATCGTGCTACTGGACTTCATGACCTCCCGTCTCTTCTGCTGCTCTCTTTATGTGATTCTCTCGTTTCTGGTTGAGAGTCTGGAGCTTACATCACTATTAAAAACGTATTTTTATTTTTTTATATTTTAACTACAATGTAAAATTATTGTACTACATATGTGTGTGTGTGTTTATATATACAGTGGCCACCACTAGTGAATTCCTTTCATAATTTAATGGAATTTTCATACATTTTTTTGCTACAAATGATATTTTCAGCGTAACAATTTAATGAAAAGTAGAATATTTTAAAATATAGTTACACTAATTTCTGAATTTCTCAGTATTTTAATACAGTATTTGCTTCTTTTGCTTTAGTGACAATGAGCAGTCAAGCTGGCATGGACTCCACAAGTCTGTGCAAAAGCCTCTAATGAACAGATCAAATCTACCCGAGAGTCTGAACACGAGATTCAATAAAAAAGTTAAAAAAAAAAAGAATCCTCTATTTGGTCAGCACCACAAATTTGCTTAAAGTTGAGCGAGAAATACTGCAGAATCTTAAACATGTAACCCACATTTAAACAAAACGTTTCTTCGTTTTAAAATATTTCAATTTCTGATTTTCAGTCTGGTCTCAGATTTTGGACTCCATTAAATATAAAATGTGAGTTTTATTATTTACTTTATGTTAATATAAAGAGATTTTATTCCGTATCGTCTATTCATGTTAAATTCGTCACACAGCGTAAGGCAGCTTACGAGTTATACGGTTTAGATCATTTTTTAAGTGAAAATTAGTTAACAAGTTAAAACTGAAATATGGCATTTTTATGCAAATTTAAGTGCACAACCATACGATGTAAAATGTGCAATATGTTAAATTCAGCAAATAAAAAAGTACATTAGAATGTGCAGAATATATATTCAGTCAGCCCTGCTACAATTACATATTTTGTTGTTTATCATATTATTATATGTTGTTAAAACATCCTTTACACTTTTATATAAGTTAACATTTTTGCTGCCCTTTAGATTGTGGTAAAATGTCATTGTGAATGGACCCAAGTAACACTATTACTACGATAATTAAAAGAGTGTGTGTGTGTGTGTGTGTGTGTGTGTGCGCGCGCGCGCGTGTGTGTGTGTGTGTATATATATATATATATATATATATAAAATAGCCGTTTGCTGTATTTTAAACATTGATACTATATTACATAACATTAATACTATACACACGTATTATTATAATCGATTATAATTCATAGGAACATTATAAAATCAGTGCAGTTATATCATCGCTTTCAGATCAAAGCATCGCGGTGCATTTTTGCACCTTGAGAAATTTCCCTCTGCTGATTATTGTTAGACTGGCAGAGCCGCAGCTCTGTGCGGATGGCAGCTCTCAGGCCGTGGGCTCGTGTGTAATTGACTGGGTGGCAGTCAGAGCTGCAGCGTATGGAAGCTAAATCCTCAGATTTGTTCTGGAGGATCCAGCCAGCACTGAGTCAGTCGTACGTTCCCAGAGAGAACCATCTCTCACACACTCACACACACACACACACACACACACACACTCTGAGAGCGTCCAACAGCACACACTCACACAACACACACAGTGGAGTTTCAGCAGCACTGAGTTTCTCAAACACACACACACACACACAGGCTAATTGCTGTGGAGCACTGAGGGTAAGGACAGAAGGTGAGGAAGCCGTAATGCTCTCCTGGAAGCAGTTTAACCTCCACAGACTGCAGGACGTCCTCAAGTCAAGCACAAAGAGCAGCGTATGAAAGTCACCGTCGTGGAGACGCTGCTGTTCGTTCCGTACTGGACAGGGTCGATCTTCCAGATGTAGGTTAACCCCTTAAACTCTTGGGAGACCCTCACCTTAATATCTCACTCCCATAACCGCTGAGCATATACGTTCGTTTCACAGGAGTTACTGAATAACTCATAGGGGTTATGGAATAATCCATAGTAGTTAGTAAATCATAGCAGTCAATGATTTATAATCATTTATACTAATCTATAATCAATACTGGATGATTAATGGTAGAGACTGGATCATTTGTAGTAGAAACTGAATAATTTATAGTATGTATTGAATAATTCATAGTAGACATTAAATAATTTATTGTAGTTATTGAATAATACACAGGAGTTAGTGAAGAATTAAAAGCAGTCACAGATTTATACTAATTTATATTAATCTAAAATAGATGCGGGATGATTTATGATAGATACTGGATAATTCATAGTATACATTGAATAATTTACAGTAGACACTGAATAATTTATAGCAGATACTGGATAATTCATTGCAATTTCTGAATAAGTCTTAGGATTAATAACAGAATAATAAGGCTGTGGCTGAACGGGTTAAGACGAGTCCTAGGTGGATACTGAATACAGCAAGATCACAGAAAGAGCAACTGAGCCCGGGACGGGACTTGATCTGACCTGAAAAAACACTCCTCAGAGCCTGAAATGTAATAAAAATTGTACTGGACGTGTGGCTGAATGATTTAGCAGTGATGTGCCTTTGGCAACTCTTTGGATTTTGGTTAACTCCTTTATCGACAAGTTTCATTCAGTTGATAATCGTAATACTTACTATCCTGTAAATACCTTTAATTATTCCACAGTAAATGATTCAATAAGTGAAAAAACAACAATGTCCTTAAAACCGATTGTGCAGTAACTACTATAGTGAAATGTGGGCCACACACAAATGCTTGGAGTTAAGGGGTTAAATTTGGGGCACATACAATTCAAAAGAAACGATGTCTGCTAAGACTGTACGCTGTTTGTTGAGCCTTCGGTGGGCATGTGCCGCTGCAATATCACAGCTCAGTAAGTGACTGCAGCTCACTGAATTCTCAAAACACTTGCCTTTCCTCCTAAAGCTAACGGCAAAAATAATCTTGCCCCTCTTCAGAAAAGTTTGCAAACAAAAGCTGGTTTGCCTGCACGAACGCACCCCTTGGTCTTTGTGTACTGAGCATTCAGCTTCTTCCGCTGTGTTTGTCCAACGGTTCCATCGCTCAGAACAAAGGCGATGAAAAGCTGTGCCTTCGGAGGAATTGGGAAAGCTGTTTCCGTTTGGCCCGCTGCAGGGATTTGAAACGTTAGTAATCTGTAGTTGAGATGTGAGAGCGAGGGCTATTTCTGAGTAGGTTCAGAAGAACCGAATGTCGGCTACAGGTGTGCGTGTGCCTGAGAGAGAGGGGGGGGGGACGTGTACGGAGTCTGTAGGCTGGTTAAAGTGCCTGTAATAAATCTGAGAGATAAGATGAGTTCCACACACTCGCCTGCCCTCAATCTACTGCGGCTGACCCCCCTACTACTGCAGAGAGGGAGAGAGAGGGAGAGAGAGAGAGGCACAAAAAATAAGGAATGGCAGAGAGCGTTAAAGAAGTGGTTTGAGGTAAAGATGACTGACATGAATAAAGAAATAAGAAGAGAAGAGATGAAGAAAAGAAGGATGAAGATGACAAAGGGAGGGCAGTGAATAAACTATTAAATAAAAAGCAGTGACAGAGAAAAAAAAGAAATCAAAAGACAGAGAGGGAAATCTGGGGGACCACTCAACCCCCCCAACTCAAAATAAAAGAAAATGTCATTCATCTGAGGAATGGCAGCTTGGTATCCTCTACTAAACCTCCAAGTCTCAAATGACACTGCTGCTGAACGGAGAGGTTGCAGCAGGCCTTCCCTTCCTTTGCCCACGTTTATATTTGACGCTGAACTCTTGATAAAATATCTTCATTCGCTATTCAGATAATGCCTGGCAGCAGAAAACAGTCCTGCTCCTGCTCTAAACAGAGGGAATGCTTGAAATATTTCTCAGGATTTGACGGCACCTGAATGTTCACGTCAGGCTTTGGTCAAGTTTGGACGTGGACACGTTCAACAGGTTTCTCACAGATTGTCTCCAACCGTTAATGGATTTTTGCATTGACCTTTGCTTTAGTTCGTCTGCCAACTTTATTCCTACTTCCATTACAGTTTTTAATCCGACATGCTGGTGTCCACTCAGGTTGTTCACACTGTGGTCCATGATGCAGGAGCAAAAACGAAAGAAAATTTAAGAACTGTTTTGGGATGGTTGACAGAATGTTTTGAGGCTGAAGTCAGGTTCAGACAGACTTTTTTGAGGCTGAAGTCAGGTTCAGACTTTTTTGAGGCTGAAGTCAGGCTCAGACAGAATTTTTTGAGGCTGAAGTCAGGCTGAGACAGAATTTTTTTGAGGCTGAAGTCAGGTTCAGACAGAATTTTTTGAGGCTGCATTCAGGTTCAGACAGAATTTTTTGAGGCTGCATTCAGGTTCGGACAGACTTTTTTGAGGCTGAAGTCAGGTTCAGACTGAGAGAATTTTTTGAGGCTGAAGTCAGGTTCAGACTTTTTTGAGGCTGAAGTCAGGCTCAGACAGAATTTGTTGAGGCTGAATTCAGGCTGAGACAGAATTTTTTTGAGGCTGCAGTCAGGTGCAGGCAGAATTTTTTGAGGCTGAAGTCAGGTGCAGACAGATTTTTTTGAGGCTGAAGTCAGGCTGAGACAGAATTTGTTTGAGGCTGAAGTCAGGCTGAGAGAATTTTTTTGAGGCTGAAGTCAGGCTGAGAGAATTTTTTGAGGCTGAAGTCAGGTGCAGACAGAATTTTTTTGAGGCTGAAGTCAGGCTCAGAAAGAATATTTTGAGGATGAAGTCAGGTGCAGACAGACTTTTTTGAGGCTGAAGTCAGGTGCAGACAAAATATTTTGAGGCTGAAGTCAGGTTCAGACAGACTTTTTTGAGGCTGAAGTCAGGTTCAGACAGAATATTTTGGGGCTGAAGTCAGGTGCAGACAGACTTTTTTGAGGCTGAAGTCAGGTGCAGACAGACTTTTTTGAGGCTGAAGTCAGGTTCAGACAGACTTTTTTGAGGCTGAAGTCAGGTTCAGACAGACTATTTTGAGGCTGAAGTCAGGTGCAGACAGACTATTTTGAGGCTGAAGTCAGGTGCAGACAGACTATTTTGAGGCTGAAGTCAGGTGCAGACAGACTATTTTGAGGCTGAAGTCAGGTGCAGACAGACTTTTTTGAGGCTGAAGTCAGGTTCAGACAGACTTTTTTGAGGCTGAAGTCAGGTTCAGACAGACTATTTTGAGGCTGAAGTCAGGTGCAGACAGACTATTTTGAGGCTGAAGTCAGGTGCAGACAGACTTTTTTGAGGCTGAAGTCAGGTTCAGACAGACTTTTTTGAGGCTGAAGTCAGGTTCAGACAGACTATTTTGAGGCTGAAGTCAGGTTCAGACAGACTTTTTTGAGGCTGAAGTCAGGTGCAGACAGACTTTTTTGAGGCTGCAACCAGTTCCGGGAAGAATTGTTGTCACTCTACAATCAGGCTTGACCAAAATTTTGTCGGGCTGCTCACAGGTTCAGGCAGAACTTTCTGAGGCTTCAATCAGGTTTGCATGAAAATCTTTTGGGCTATAATCAGCTTCAGAAAGAATTGTGCCTGCAACATTCAGACTCAGATAAAAATTTGTCAGGTTACTGTCCAGACAGTTCTGGCAGAATTTCAGAAAGAAGCTTCGGCTGGGTTCAGACAGAACTAAGCTGTGCTACAGACAGGTTCTGGCAGAATTTCATCAGGCTACAATCAGGTGCAGACAGAATTTTGGTAGACTTCATGTGGGTTCAGACAAAAAAAAAATGCTGAGTTCAGCTGGGTTGGGACAGAATTCTGTCAGGCTACAGTGAGGTTTAGGAAAAATTTTGTTGGGCTGCAGTCAGGTTTAGAAAGAATTTTGTCGGAGTTCAGTCAATCCCAGGTCTACATGGGGATCCATGCTGCTCTTCAGGACCAATTCACTAAACAGCTCAGCTCCCCTTCAGCTCCTGAACACTAAACCTGTCAGGCAGCTCACGCTGAGGGAGAATGAGAGGTTTATGATGCCATTCGCTTTCTCTAATGAACCATGTGCGAACCGTGTGTGTGTATTTTGGGTTTAAGGCAAATTATACCATTAAAGGCTCTTTCACACTTCATGACTTGTACAGACATTTTTGCTGCAATTACAAGCACCTTGGTGTTCTGGAGGGCAGTTTGTGTCAGGAGATCCGTGGAATACCGATTGGGACAGTCAGGGATTTTAAGCACAGTGTGTTGTATACTTGTCATTCTAGAACAGTGGATCCCAACCCTGGCTCTGGAGAACGCTTGCCTTGCATCCAACCAATCAGCTAATTAACAAGCCGTTGCTGAGTGGATGTGAGAGTGTTGGAGGAAAAACAGTAAAATGTGGAGGACAGAGATTTGGGAAACTAGAACTTCGTGGCCATGCAGTGAGGTAATCTTTAACAAAGCTACACATGGAATAGGCCAAATAATCATTTTCAATTATTGGTTAACCTGTGAAGTATTATTTGATTCACAAACTAGTTCACAAACTACTATGCTTCCTTTGGTTTCTCTCTCTTTGTGTAACAAGCAATTTCTTCTTTATGCCTTTCATGGAGCAGCATCTTATACTGTATTGCAATCTGTTGTAAAGACCAGGCGTATCATGTGAATATCGTAGAGCAGTAGTGCTGTCATTTTTAAGCAAATGGTGTGTTGACAAAAAAACTCATACTGACATTTTTCATAATCAACATCATCGACTTTGTCAACTGTTGTGGCACTAGCATGGAAATATAAAAAACTAAAACATGTACTATAAAAGTGAAACACATCCTCTAAACTCTTCTGTACAAGGCTACACAGGGCACTGCAAAGGCCACCACTTGTGGCCTTGTGCATGTGTGTGGTGATGATGGTGATGATGATAGTCATGAGCAGTGGGGGTTTATTACAATCTTGAAGCAACTCTAATTACCTCTCCAAATGGTAGAGTCTTTAAAAAAGGACCTGTTGGAAGCAGTCCAGACCCCGTCCAAGTCCCCTAAATAGCACCCTTCAAATCACTTCCATGAGTTCTTCATAGCCAAGAGTCGAGAATGCCTTTATCCTCAGAGGGGGTCACTTCAGAAAGCCGTTCTCTCTCCCTGGAAGGCACCTCGAATCGATGCCGGAGCGTCCGGCCCTATCCAGACAAATCTAATCAACACCAGAGCGATCTGGAAAATCTAGACAAACTTAATTGACACCACCCATGAATGGATGCAGCCAGCCCAGGCGTACTTAATCGACTTCCGAGTGGGAGGGCCCTTCAAGACAAGATCAATCCACCTCAAAGCAAATAACTGTTTCCTTGAATGCAAGCGGGTGGTTGGAGCAAAAGGCAGGGAAGAAAAGACAGAAAGTGAATAAACCCGTGTTTCTCAGGCGCAGCTGTGCAGGCGCTGACGAGACTCAAGCAGAATTTAAATGGCAAAAGAAATTTCCAGAATCACATACGGGAAACAGTCTCTCTGTTTTCCAAACACCGAGATTTGAACGCTGTCTGTTCATTAAGGCTCAATAGCATCTGAGCCGCCTTTCTTCCCCCTTTAATTTAGATCGAGCCACTATCTGCAGTGCTGACATTCTTTTGTTCATTTCTCTCTCTCTCTCTCTCTCTCTCTTTCACTCTCTCTCTGTTCTTTGCTCTCTTGAGAAAATCGTTCGTTAAATAATCAATGCAAATGTCAGTTGCCGAGAGGCGATTCTCGGGCACAAGGCTGAGCCTCGTAATGATGTTTTTAATCTTCCTCGGGTCCAGGGTAAAGACAGAGATGATGCTCCGGCCACTGAGAATGGCCTTGGCAGCAGGTAAGCTGATGATGGAGATGGAGCCTCGTACCTGTCCTCTGCAGCAGCCCAGGTGCGCAGTGGGATATGCATTACATCATCGCTCCGGCATCACTCTCCCCCTCCCTCCTCCAGCCCTCTCCGCCTCACACTGCTGCCTGACTGACATCTAATGATACGACTCTGATTCACACGCTGAGCTGCAGTAACATGCAGAGGGCAGATCTCAATCTTCTGAATGAGAGAGCTGTTAAAGGAGAGGATGCGAGGGTGAGCTTTATCAATGCGGACTCTGTTAAAGGGGCGGTCAATCAGGAGAAGGAAGTAGAAGACGGAGATCCGCTGCTTCCGAGGTTTCTAGAAGGTCGTACTAAGAGTTTGAAGGTTCCAAGAGCTCTAAGTGAAATTTATATTGGTTTTGAGAAGTTTTGCTGCTTGAGTGGACTTGGCTTCGAAAGCACGTCAGAGGTTTTAGAGCGGGGCTGTGCCAAGCTGTGGAATGAAAGATGTGGTTTGATATGACTACAGAAGAAGACATGACAGGAGCAAAAGAACGACAACCAAAGCCTGACCAAAAACAAACAAAATGGGACCACGGTTATGGAGGGAATCACTGAGGTGTGAATCAATCACAGAGCCATGGTCTCAGGTTCCACGTGACCAGCAACTGTGCAATGACATTGTCCCTCATGTGATCAGCGATACCGCTGTGGCCAAGTCACTCATGTAACTGCCAAATGTGCCATGACCCTATCGCTCAAACAGACAGCAAATGATGGGCCACAACCCCAATTGTTGATGTGCCCAAGAAATGCATCAGCATCTTGCCACGCATCTAGATGCCAAGCGAATCTCTGACACCGAGTGTCTCATGTGAGAAATAAAACAGCCGTGGCTATGACACTCATGCAACCGCCAAATTGGCCTTGACCCCCTCCTTCCAACAGGCAGTGATGATGAGCTGTGACCCCATGTCTCATTGCCAAACGCATATCTCACATATGTCTGCATGTCACGTGACTATCAAACGTTGCCTGAATCTCACACCATGGGCAAAACGCAGGGCACAGCGTCCCCATGTCCAGATGAGCATTTGACCTTGGCGTGTGCCGGCAAACAGTGGAAGATTTCACCCTCCTCCTTCCGCCGTGGCTCAGTTCACGCCCCCTTTGGAATGACTGCTTCCACATGGGGTCACGGCTCCACGATTGAAAAGTGGCTCAGAGATTATAAGAGCAAACCTGGTCCCAAATCACTCTGGTCTGCTTGTGGTCAGGCTTTGATTGCGGTCATTTTCCTTCATCCATCATCTGTTCTTTTCTTATAAACACGCTTCATGGTACCTTTTGGTGTGAATGATCTTGAGGTGCAAAGGTGGTCGCACATTTGTTACCTGGGGTCTAAGAGCAACCAGAATGAGACTGCGTTCAAGATCTGATCCCAGACCAGTGGAGGAGAGCGGGGGGAGCCATCTTCCCCCTCCTGCTTGCGGCACAGTGCCGCGTGTGGGTAATGAGAGGGGAGGTGCGAGGAGAAGCCGCGGCACGAGTAACAGGTTTTTCTGCATCCTGCTCCAGAGTAAATATGACAATCTGTTGCTGCGATCCGCCAGGGAACCGAACTAACACAGCCACGAATGCGAAGGCAGAGGGCTGGAGACTGAAATCCAACCATCTCACTATTACCCACACACTCTTACCCCCCCCCCCCCACGCACATATACATATTTACATGTATGTGTGTGTGTCTGTGTGTGTATGTATATATATATATATATATATATATATATATATATATATATATATATATATATATATATACACACATACACATATATACACACACACACATACATATATATATATATATATATATATATATATATATATATATATATATATATATATATATACACGTACGTACATACACACACTCAAAGTGTCAAAGGAGTTCTGTGCAAGCACATGAGGGGGTGGGTCAAGAGGGATTGCATTGTAAGCACCCTAATACAGACACACTAATATATACGCACACATGTGAAAAGGGGGGCCCGTCCTGAACACTCGGCAAGGACAAACAAGCCTCTTCGCCTCATGGAATGAATGGAGGGACGCCGATGGAGGACGATGAAAGAAAAGATGAAACGCACACAAAAAACCCATCCGGACGCACCGCATTCAACAAGTCAACAAAAGGGGAGCTGGATCTCTCACCCATTGTGGCGAGCTTGTGGTCCAGATCAGCTCAGACGGCCATGAACGCAGGGCGCAAAAGAGCCGGCGGCTGTATGGGCATGGAGAAGAGCGTTCAGCGTCGAAGAATTCAGCCAGTCAAACCTCTTTTCTCCCCTCTTTCTCCGGGTTAGTCTCCAAGATACAGGGGGACAACGTCAGAGAGTCCTTCTCTCCATCCCCACAGAGCGCCCCGTCTCTTGCTCGTTCTCTCTCTGATTGTGTGAGATCTTTATGCAGCTGCTGTACGTGTGTGTATCTACGTGAGTGTGTGTGAGTGTGTGTCTGTGTGTGTGTGTGTTGGAGGCAGAGAGGCTGTGTATTGTTCAAGCGGCGGAGGACTAAGGGGGAATCTTCCTACTGCATCACCCTCTCCGCTCTCTCTCATCCATATTCATGGACAACTCCGGCGCTCTGCAGCATTGTACAGAGAGGCACCTAGCGTGTCCAATCACCCTGCACCCCTCCCCAACGTCACACACACACACACACACACACACACACACACACACACACACACACACATCTACACACTAACACACACACACACAAATACACACACAAGCTTTCTTCTTCTTCTTCTTCACCCCCCTATTTGACGCAGCACAGCAAAAGACATAGCGCCCCACGCACGTTCGGGCGAAAGATGGAAAGGTGGGATGATGGAGGGAAGGTTGCGGAGGTAGAGAAAGAGTGAGGGAGTGACCTTGCGCGAGGCGGCGAGGAGGTGCGGCGAGCGAGGAAAGGGGGTGGAGGGGCGCCTCGGACGGCCATGTTGGAAAACGCGGATGGAGAAAGAGGTGGAAAACACAAAGGGAAAAAACAGAGGGAGGGAAAAGAGGCAGAAAGAAAAGAAAGGGAGAGCAACAGACAGTTGGGGGGGGGGTTAAAGGGAAAGAGGCCGAGAGATGGAGAAGCGAGAGATAGACGTGAAAATTGAAGGGAGGGTTTTGCCGCAGAGTAACCAGCCAGCTAAATGACCGCCTATAAATCCTACACATCTATACCAGCCACGACGTGAACGCGTGTGGATCTTTTAAGGGGGAGGGGCATCGTCTCTAACCCCCACGGTCACTCCACCATTTGCATAGTGCCATTTTTCATCTCACAGCGACGAATTGTCTATCCGGGACTGTGTGTGTGTGTGTGTGTGTGTGTTGCGCAGTGTGTGTGTGTGTGTGTGTGTGTGTGTGTGTGAGAGAGAGAGGCAGGGCAGGATGTGCTAGAATGCTCAGGCAAGCCAATCACGTTCGGAGCACGGACTGGACATTCTAGAATCCATGAGCCCCTCCCCTCCCTACCACCTGCCCCATTCACAGTCTACTCACGTCACCATACACTGCAAGGGCACCTGTGTCCTTCTCTCTAACACACACACACAGACAAACACCGCGCTCATGCTCTCACACGCTACCGGCACCTGCTATCTAACAAACCGAGGTACCAGCACACGCAACCCTGCCAAAACCCTGCATCACAAACACTAATGCGCCGTTTCGACTGCGGCTGTTGTGCGAGACTCCGACGCACACGTACACCTGCCTCGGCGCGCTGAGCGACTGTGAGACTAAATTGAAGTCGGCAGTCGGTGAAATTGCGTTTGCGTTAAGGGAAGAAGGAGAGAATGAGAAGATAAAGCAGGGTGAGCGTCCACTCTCTCCGTCAATCACTAGGGGTCAAAGTTTGCGCTTAACAAATGCATCCCATAAGCATCGGTCAGGAGGCACTGAAAACAAAACACGAGGTGTCCTTAAACGGCTGGTTCAGTGTGTGAGCACAGCACTTAAACAGTGACTCAACTCAGCATTCAAATAAATAAATAAATAAATAAATAAATAAAGGACTGAATGAATGAACAGAAAAAACAAATAAACGATCAAATATCGCCCCAAATCATGACGCCAAACGCGCCGCAGCATCGCAGGAGTTCGCACTAATAAGATGAACGGCTTCAGGCTTCCTGAGCGCTGCTGCTCTGCTCAAGCGAAGACTTTTAGCCTGTTCAGACTCTTAAAAATGACATTCGCTGTAT
This sequence comes from Pygocentrus nattereri, assembly GCF_015220715.1. Classification (NCBI taxonomy): domain Eukaryota; kingdom Metazoa; phylum Chordata; class Actinopteri; order Characiformes; family Serrasalmidae; genus Pygocentrus; species Pygocentrus nattereri. The sequence continues at coordinate 29,946,016 of NC_051233.1, forward strand.
TATAAATGGTAACCAGACAGCAGCCACACTTCCAGAAAGCAAACTTGGGTACTTTATTTTGATAATCCCATCTAGAGAGGGTCAAATTCTCACCTAAATCATGAAACTCATTGATCACCTATTGATTACCAATAGCACAAAAGGTTAGAGTTAGGTTTAGGAGCTTAATGTTAAGATTAGGTCTTCTAGGTCTAGAACTGGTTTTATGTTTAACTTAAAGTTCTGGTGCATTTTCTAGATATTCGCTGCTTGAGTTTATTTAGTTGAATGTTAGTTAAAGAGAGGCTGAGTGTGTAGAAAACATCTGAATCTAATACGAATGACAGACTGCAATTCAGTCCGTTCTCATCATCGATAAAAACTGCTTAAACCTAAAAATACTACAGATCAGTGCTGCAGTGTGAATATGAGTACAGATGTCCAAACTGCAGTAGGTTACATTTATATCGCTGCAGTCGGAGGATAACCTCACATCTCCTAAATGGCAGCTTTACAGGAGAAGGAAAAAATATACTTTACTTTTAATGTAAGTCAATGGAACCAGACGTCTTTTTCAGGTCAATTTGGGCTGTTTGTTCTTTGTCCATTCATCATGAAATTTACAAACAATGTAAAGGACAACAAACATTTTCAAACTATGTCAGAAACTGAAAATCGACAAAAATGGAGTCAAAGTTTTCTTTACAGCGATGTGAAATAAAACTGTGTGCCAAAATCTCTAGACAAATGCCAGATTTAAGGTTATTACCTGTAGACATTGTCTAAATATCAGTATTCAGTCCAAACCGCTGCAACACAGGCCGTAGTAATCACAGTAATTATACGCTGCTCGTGTAAAACATGCCCTGATAATTCCTGCTACAGTGCTGGCAAATCAGTAGGTTAGTGGCGACAGTCGTATGCAACAGTTTTGCTGAAAATAAATATACAGCCTTGCAAAACTTCACACATTTACTATTTACTTGCTGAATTAAAGAAATTGCAAAGAAAAAAAAACATAAATCTTGGCCTGTGCCAAAGCTTCAGCACGCTTTCTACTGCATGTTTAGTTTTGTTCATTATGTTAAACTCAGTAAATAAACAGAAACTGTGCATTAAAGTTTGCAGAAAGTGCCTTATTTAAGTTTATCCCCTGCAGACGATGTAAGCATAAATATGCAATCTGCCCGGCGGCGCTGAAACGTCTGCGTACGACTGTTTGTGCATTAATAAATGACACGGCACTGAGGCTTTTAAATCAGACCCAACTACAATTGAGAAGTCTACGCTGAGACGTCCGCTACTCTGCTCTCTTTTAAGCGCTGTGTGGGCTCTGCATTGTCTGACTTAAAAGCTTCTCAGGATTGAACAATGATATCCACGGGTGGGATCGCGCAGCGCTCTGTGTGTGTGTGTGTGTGTGTGTTTCGTCTTAGCCACATTCTTCTCTGGCATTCGGGAGAGATGTTGCTACAATGACTACAGCTGCATTTTCTCCTCAGTGGGTGCTGTTGTTCCAGCGTGTGCACACACACACACACACACACACACACACACACACACACACACACACACACACACACACACACTAAACTTACAGCCTAACTCACTTTACTTTCTCTACGTGGAGCACATTAGCTTGCTTTCTGATCTGGCCTGAAAACAAACCTGAAGAAACGTGGTGCTAAATTCTGAGCTGAAAAGTGAGATTTTATAATTTTAGAATTAATTCCGTCTTTTGGAAATGTGGGACTACTGAGTTTTTTTTTTTTTTTTTATGTAGTAAAATGTTTATATCCTGGAAAACTGGAATCTTATTTGCTCTCTATATGAAGTTTTATATATAAAGTCTTAAAGTTTCAAGATTTTCAAAGAAATCTGCAGGGATATTCTCCCACACTTCCAAAGTTCAGTCATAGAAGCTGGTTACATTTTCAGCTTCTCATGATCCGAGTAATCCAAAACACATTCAGTGACGTTAAGCCCGGGACCGTGGTGGTGGTCAGTCCATTGTTCTGAGGACACCAGCAGCTTCTTTGTTTGATGTGTCCATTTCCTTTTCCCAGTAAAGGCTTCTTGACGTCTACACATCCTTTCAGACCCATAGCATTGAGTTACAGTATCTTCTCACAGTGGAAGGATGGAGCTTGATTTCCTCAAAGATGAAAGCTTTATGCACTGTTTATCTGATGTTGATGGTTTGGATGCCTATCAGGTCTCCCAGGTGGTTGTTAGGAATCCCATTTTCTCCATTCTCTGCACACGGCCTATATAACATCGCTGTCCTAAAATCCCGTGTATTTTCAGTCCTGTTGATTTTTATATTTCTACGTCATTTGACCACAGCAGTTCTCCTCTACACTGTGTGAAAATTTCACGAGGATTGGACCAAGAGAAATGATAATGAATCAGTAATACTAGTAAAATCTCTTCACGTTAACGTACTTTTAGAGTAAAGTTCTGTAAAGTTACCATTCTGGAGACGCTCGTTTTCTTTGGACAGTAAAGATGTGGGAACTAAGCCGCTAAAACAGCCAGTTTTGACTTTGTGTTTTGATGTTAGGAGAACATCATTTACATACATCCACCTATCCAGCTTGAGGTGCTTTAGCCCCGCCCACCCGCACTGGTGTCATAAGGAGTGTTTCAGACTGGACCGCTTTTTGAACAGCGCACAAAATCCTTCCTGTCAAAGTTTTGAAAGTATTTTAGTAGCAAAAAACACGGTTTAATGCCCCAAAGCTCATTTTTAAAACTCACTTTGAAAACTTACCTACCTTCTTTATTTGCAAATTGCTCTGTCTGGTTCAAAGGACACATTTTATCGACTCTAAGCGAATAAAAAGTGCACGTCCTTTACGCCGAACCCACTTCTGCACATTTTAATAGGCGATTAGTGTTTATTGCTGAATTTAACATATTGGGGTAAAATAAAACATGAAATGTGTCTACTTTGTACACGTTATGGCACATTTTCGATTTCCAGCTTTATTTTTCCAGCATTTTAAGCTCTACATGTTAAAAAAGTGAGCAGTAAAATTTGCAGACAAATGACACATTTAAGGCTGTTACCTGTAGAGGTGGAGTTGAAGATGTTTTCACTGAGAAGATCTTTGGCATACAAAGGTATCACAATAGAGGTAGCTGTTGATTATGAATGGGTTAATAACACAAAGTAATAACACATAAAACACATTAATGTCTAAAACGGCATTAGATTTATCCAACAGAGACGCCGCTGCTAATTTATTACTGCAGTGGACATGAAGCCTTCAGACAAGCTGGGCTACACTGGGCCTGTTAATCACAGCACTTCCCATTACACAGTTACATTCACTCACACACAAAGCACTTTCACGCCTGCGGTAGTTAACCGACGTGTAAGACGTGTAAAAATATACAAGCGGCTTTGACCCAGCTGAGTGAGACTGACGTTAATGTTTAGGTCCGGCGCGGCGGCACTTTAAACTAAAAAAAATGATGCTGCGTGTTCAAAACACTCCACAGTTTCCCTGTCTTTACCCGCAGACTTCAGACGGCTGGGCTTTAAAAGGCCTGTAGTCTCTGTTTTCTGATTCGTTGGTGGCTTTAGTTCCCACACAGAGAGAATTAAACCTTTTGTTTCCATTCGAGTCCATTACAGCATCTGAATAGGCTTCACTTTCGGCGGCCGCTGTGAGCCGTGAAGCGATTCATTCATTTTCCGCCCAATTTAGCCTGATGCCCACAAAGCTGGCTGACACACACCGACCCCCACCGGCACGGTGGGCCCGAGGGGAGATGGGGTCAAGGCGGACAGATGCGGCCCCAGTCCGGCCGGCCAGCAGCTTGGACGCTCTGACTTTTGCTGTGGATAAAGTTCCGAACAGGCCACGTGCCAAAAAAGTGCTGCAGATTGTTGCTACTTTTAAACTGGCATTAAAACAAGCCAATTAAAACCTACGATTCATTGATACGTGATGTTTTATTTTATGTTTTATCTGATAACCTCTTAGTTCTATTTGTTAGCCTCAAACAGAATTAAAAATAATTAAACTGAAACCGTTACTCACCGAGAACACATCTCATCTGTTGTAGATAACCCATATTCACTGAGCTTGACGCTTCGCGGCCGAGTATATTTAAAAGTTTACTTTAACGGGCGCTGTGGTAATATTTCATATCACTGAACAGGTTTTATATTAATGTGTAAGCAGTTCATTTTGCTATTTGATCTTAGATTCCTCGTGTTGTTAACGTTGCTCCTTTACTATTGAACACAAACACAGGCTCTTCAGGCTAAAAGGAAAATGATTTTTAAAAATCTGCAACCAACAGTTACGAGCAGTCAGGAGACTTTCAGCACTGCAGGTTCACTGAACACTGAAAACAACAAGAGAAACTACCCCACAGCTTCTACAACCACCCCACAGCTTCTACAACCAACCCACAGCTTCTACAACCAACCCACAGCTTCTACAACCACCCCACAGCTTCTACAACCACCCCACAGCTTCTACAACCAACCCACAGCTTCTACAACCAACCCACAGCTTCTACAACCACCCCATAGCTTCTACAACCACCCCACAGCTTCTACAACCAACCCACAGCTTCTACAACCAACCCACAGCTTCTACAACCACCCCATAGCTTCTACAACCACCCCACAGCTTCTACAACCAACCCACAGCTTCTACAACCACCCCACGGCTTCTACAACCACCCCAGGGCTTCTACAACCAACCCACGGCTTCTACAACTACCCCACAGCTTCTACAGCCACCTCATCACTTCTACAATCACCTCACAACTATTATACTACCATCCCACAGCTTCCACAACCACCCCACAGCTTCTACAACCACCCTATAGCTACTATACCACCATCCCACAGCTTCCACAACCACCCACAGTTATTAAACAACTACCCTACAGCTGCTTCAACAACCTCACAGCTTTTTGACTCCCACCCCATAGCTTCTATAAAACCACCCCACAGTTTCTACATCCACCCCACAGCTTCTACAACAGGGGGGGCTCAGTCTGGACTTCTACCACCCTGCAGAGTTTAGCTTCACCTCTAATCACCTCACAGCTTCTACAACCACCCACAGCTTCTACACAACTGCCCTACAGCATCTACAAGAGGGGAGCTCAAACTGAGCCTGGTGATCTACCACCCTGGAGAGTTTAGCTCCACATCTAATCTAACACACCTGATGTAGGCAATGAAGGCCTTCATGGGCATCTGAATATTCGAGCCAGATGTGCTTGATCACAACTCTCCAAGACTAGGACTGGGCACCCCGTGTTACAACCACCCCACATCTTCTACAACCACTTCATAACTGCTATTACACCCCACAGCTACTATACAATCACCCCACATATACTGTACCACTACCCTACAGCTTACCACAGCTACAGTCACCCCACAACTACCCCACTGATTTCTAGGGCTGGGCGGTACTGATACAATATCAATATCATGATCATTTCCAAATATATGATATGTAAGTTTGCACTGGTGAAATGAACGACCCCAGGCCTTCTGAGCGCTGCTATCATTATTAATTATTATTATTATTACTCCTGACAGCCATGTGGCCAGTGTTTCTCCAGCTTGTTATATCATCCTTTCTTCGGTTTGGGGCTTTTTAATGGCTTAGTCATGATTTTTTATCTCGTGGCTGTCCGTCCTCGTTTTTATTTACCGTCCTTGTTTTCATTTGTCTTGCAGCTTGTTTTGATCCGACTGTTTTGTTCTGTTTTCTTCTCTTAAAGTTACTCTAAAGAGAACCACACACAGTGTTATAATCAGTGATCAGAGAGAAGCCTGGAGTTCCCAGAAAGGCAACCTATTATTTGTTTATTTATTTATTTATTTTTTAAATGCATTTAAACTGAAGCACCCCATGAACTGTGTGGACTGTGTTTTTCTGTCTGTCGATATCGCAGAAACAGTCTGTTCTAACAGTCTGTTCTTCCCCTCAGGTTGTCCTACCAAGCAAATGCACATCATTACTGCAGTGCAGTAACTTATACTTTTAATGTTAATTGAGCCTCGCCTCAAGTCTGCCGTACAGACCTGTCTTAAAATTACCACTTACTCTCTGATAAGGTCAGAATATTCGAGCCCCTCTTTTAATGCTGGTGGTATTTTTAGGCTCTCGGCGTATCCCATCCTGTTTTAACCCTCCTGTTATCTTCAAATTTACTTTCCTGGGGGTTTAAATTACTTGGCAGCAACTGAAACCTCCAGGAAATATCAAAGAATCTTAAAATAATGACTTACATTCTGAAAATAATGAGACTGTATCTCAAAATAATGACTTGGTATCTCAAAATAATGAGATAGTGCCTCAAAGTTAATGATAGTGTCTCAAACTAATGACTTTGCATCGCAGAATAATGAGACAGTATCTTAAAAACATACGGATAAGGTCATTAACACATCTTCTATTGCGGGTAGTATTTTCTGACAAGGTGACCGCAAAATGTGTCCAGGGCCTGAAAATCAGATCAGGTTAACTTTGTTTACCTAGATTTCCCCAGTAAATTAGGAACTAAACGATGTCAATCATTTATTTGGAGACACTTAACAGTCAAATTAACCCAAACGATGGCAGGACGGTTAAACAGGGGGCCTGTGACGTTAAACGCGGGGTTTCGCTGGACGTTTCGACCAGGCAGGTCAGCGTAACTCGCCAGAGAACCGGTAAACCGATTTAACGGTTATGTATCATCCAGCACTGACACACATCTACCAACACTCAACTCACAGCGGGTCCCCAAAGCCTCCCTCATCCAACTCACACTTACCTCATGGTCGGCCCACCCCAACGCGCCCCTGCGCTGACAGTGTCTAACTCACAGCTGCCCTGTTCTCGGTTCTCTTACCCCCGGTGTTGGTTCTCTTGGTGCTCCCCGCCGCTTCGGCCGGAGTTTCTAACGGTCTCTTGCGGGAGTCGAGGCTCTCCGGCTCGGTGAGCGGCTGCAGCCCGTTGTGCTGAAGCGGCCCTCCGGCTATCATCCTCCCACCGGCCCGGGGGGCATAAACTCACCGGCCGGAGCGCCACAAACAAACAAAACCCACGAGCGAAGACGGGAAGACTCGCGGGATTCCCGCCGCGCGCTCCCGCAGGATTTATTCAGCTTTTTCTAACGCGCGAAAATCAACTGAGTCGGCGCGAGCGTTCACCCCCTCTCTCTCTCTCTCTCTCTCTCTCTCACTCACTCACTCTCTCTCTCTCTCTCTCACACTCACTCACTCACTCTCTCTCTCTCTCTCTCTCTCTCTCACTCTCTCTTTCGCTCGCGCATCTCGTAGCAGATATAAAAGTCCGTTGAGGCAGAATAAAAAGCCCGTATGTGCAGCTCGAGCTGTAAACAACAACAACAACAAAACAATTCTGAAGAATGTAAACAGACTCGGGTCGCGTGTACCGAACAGATAAAACGCGGTAAGCTTTCCGTTTGGCGGCTTTTTTGCGGGTTTATTAGCAGAAAAAGTGAAAAGTAAAGACTGCGTTTGTCTTTAAACGGATCTCCTGTTGCCTTAGTTACCGCTGGCATCTCGAGCGCAGCTTTTTTCCCCACCTGTATTCCGATAAGTCCCGCCTTCCTGCGTCGGGATTGGTTGGTACTACGCACCTTCTGAGCGGTGATTGGCTGAGTGGTTCGTACTAACGCGAAGCCAGAAAGTTTGTCGAAGCGGAGTGAGTGATCTAGTAGCCAATCGCAGCGGAGGGGAGGCGGGGCTTGTGGACGACGGGCTGCGGGTGACGACTTCTGCCTCTTGAAGTCCGTTTTTCTGTTTAAACTGCGGCGCTGAAAAGTTACAACGCCACGAAAGGAAAGCGGTTCCTGAGTCTCATGTCAGCGATGTTAATTCATATGCATTTTTATTTAATATTCCCAAGTGAAAATGGAAATATAAAAATACAGAAATGTATAAAAGTATAAAAGTTTCCAGCACGTCGCGCTAATTGTGTTTTCCATGCTTTAGTGAATGGTCTTCCATTATCGCGCTATACTAAACCATTATTTTGAAACATTATGGAGGTCAGGGAACCGGCCCTGTGAAAAATAAGAAGATGGCATCTAAAATAATGACTTTGCACCTCAAAATTATCGTATCCCTAAATGGGGACTTAGTGTCTCGAAATAATGAGATAATCTCAGACTCCTCAAAATAGTGACTTTGCACTTCAAAATTATGATAGTATTTTAAAACAATTACTTAGTATCTCAAAATATTGACGTAGTATCTGAAAACAATGACTGCATCTCAAAATAATGAGATAGTATCTCAAAATAATGAGATAGTATCTCAAAATATTGACCTGGTGTCTCAAAATATTGACCTGGTGTCTCAAAACAAAGATGGTATTTAAAAATATTGGATTCACCAAGTCACTTAATAATGAAACATGATCCTTAGGTTATGGATTTTTGTATCTTAAGTGGCTTAAATGAGCTTTAATATGAATTGAAATAAGAATAAAATTAAATTAGAATAAAGTTTTCAGAACACAGAAGGCAAAAGCTTTGACGGCTTTGGTCTTGGGCTTCCACTTAAACACCCATTCACTTTAAGGGAGTTGAGCAACATCTCTTCAAGGAAACGCTTGCGGGAAGGGAGAAGAATTCCCGTAACTGGAAGCTCAGGTTTCTGATGGTTCTGATGGAATTTAACCGCAGAGCTTTAAAGAGACGCTTAGAATAAAGACGCTTCACCTGTTTATGCCAGAGGCCTGAAGACAACAGGACTTGGTTTAAAACCGAGGACAATAAAACAAACGACGTCTACAGATCGCAACCGGAAACGGATACGCCCACTTTTAAAAATAAAGATTAATAACCTGCGTTTAAATAAAACAAACACACCTGTAAACCTTCACCACATTTACTGAGACCAGACTTAAACACTGCAGTCGAGAGAGAGCGAGAGAGAGAGCGAGAGCGAGAGAGAGAGCGAGAGTCACAGAGAGAGAGAGCAGAGAGAGAGAGAGAGAGAGAGACAGAGAGAGAGAGAGAGAGAGAGACACAGACAGAGAGAGAGAGAGAGAGAGAGAGAGAGAGAGAGAGAGAGAGAGAGAGAGAGAGAGAGAGAGAGAGAGAGAGAGAGAGACAGAGAGAGAGAGAGAGAGAGAGAGACACAGACAGAGAGAGAGAGAGAGAGAGAGAGAGAGAGAGAGAGACACAGACAGAGAGAGAGAGAGAGAGAGAGAGAGAGAGAGAGACACAGACAGAGAGAGAGAGAGAGAGAGAGAGAGAGAGAGAGAGAGAGAGAGAGAGAGAGAGAGACAGAGAGCAGAGAGAGACAGAGAGCAGAGACACAGAGAGAGAGAGAGAGAGAGAGAGAGAGAGAGAGAGAGAGAGAGAGAGAGAGAGAGAGAGAGAGAGAGAGAGAGAGAGAGAGAGAGAGAGAGAGAGAGAGAGAGAGAGAGAGAGAGAGGTGGGGGTGTTATGAACAGAACTGGTCTAAAGGAAAGAAGAAACCCGTCAACACGGCGCCTGTTCAGCTCGGACCAGCTAGCTCGGCTAACGCCGCCTCAGGCCGGAGTCCGGCTGCTTCGTGTTCGTTCCTGATAATAGCGCCGTTTTCTCGCCGTTCATGTTAAATGAAGGCAGATGAGCGTCTGGACGCGGTCTGTTACTCGTGTGTGCTGGTCCAGTTCTCCCGTCCTTCTCCACTAAACTGGGCCCTGGTTGGTTTCCGCCTCTAACACATCACTCATTTTCACTCTGTAATGTTCTGAAAATTAAAGCACCGAAGAGTAAAAGTATTTCATACAAGAGTAAAAGTATTTCATATAAAAGTGCTATAGTCAAAAAAAGTACCGTTACAATGAAAATACTCAGTTACAGTAACGAGAGTAAATGTAATTCGTTACTTTCACCTCTGGTGGTCACCATGACAACACAATTAGACATTTACTATCCAAAACCATCAGTGAACCTACACGTGACCCCTCTCACGTCTAATAGCTGATATACACACGTATTAAACGTGTATTAATAACCACTTAACGTAATAAAGTTCTGTCAAGGGAACTTTTAGAGGTGGACGTCTGGTTCCCATCACCACCACTGAATATGACTCGGTATGTTTGTCTGGAACACAGAGTTTCACACCAAACCACCCTCAGTCGACTAAGTTGATTCAATCACAACACCTCAATAATCCAAACCTTTCGAAAAATCACTGAACTTCCCCTTTAACCCAGAAATACTCTCTTTATTTGTAAACCATCTGTTCAGTAAACAGGCCTAAAATAACAACCACAGAATACAAAGTAGTTAATGCAGGAAACCCACAGGAATTACGAACTGAAAGCATCACATTAGGAATACCCATCACAGTGAGGTGAGAACACCAAAGCGTCACCCAATAAATTAGAAAATAAAGGAAACATGTAAACAAAACCACACCCAAGTTTTACGTGAAGCCACTCGGCGCAAGTCAAGCTGATTATTATCAATTATCATCAAAGTTTAAAGCCTCAAAGTTGATCCACACACAAGCGAAAAGTGCTTCCTTTCGTATCCTACAGCGCAGGGAGTGAAGCAGCTTGCCGTTTGCTTCCTTACATCTTTCTGGAACATCTGGAGAAATTTTTATAGTACCCACTTTACGAGTAATAGACTGACGGTCCCTGTAAACACTTCAGAAATGATCATCACGCTTTCATTTGGACATTCAGTCTGAAAGCTGCACATAATTAAAAACCAAAGTTGTTAAGATAAATTAACACCATGTTAGGGAACATGTCGCTGCTGTCGGGCCAAAACCTCGCATCTCCAAAACGGTAACTTTACAGGAGAAGGGAAAAACATACTTTACTTTTAATGTAAGTCAATGGAACCAGACATTTTTCCAAGTAATGTTGGGCCGTTTCTTTTGGTCCATCCATCTTGAAATTTACACACAACACAAATGACCGTAAGTATTTTCAAATCATGTCAAAAAACAAAAAAAACGACAAAAATGGGGAAAGAAGGTTTTGGTCCGACCGCAGGGACATACCGGGAGTTTAAGGAGGTCTTGTTCTTCGTTCAGTAAAACCCAAATTAGACACTTTCTAAATGCACAAAGCTTTATTTATTACGACCTGTTCATCTGCCATGACTTGTCTGGTGTCTGAGGTCTTTGGTTTTGCGCTGGAGCAGCAAAGCTACTGTAGCTAACAAATGATGGAACCTAATGGCCACCGATTAGCACCGTTAGCCTAAAGTGGTTCTCAATCAGGTCCTCAGGGGCCGCCAGACGGTCCATATATCTACTTCATCCTTGGGCAATGAGAGTTCGATTGAATCAAAACTGTGACTCTACCTCCACTTCTAACAATCAAGTGATGCCAACTATACATATCCTACTTTATTAAATTTCCCCATTTCGTCGCCAGGTTCTTGTTCAGTTTGTCCCGTTCCACCTTAGATGGTCAGAAGGTGCCAGCATTTAACTGCTGCACCATTTAAGGTGGAACGGGACAAACTGAACAAGAACCTGGCGACGGAGAAACTTCAGCCTTGTAGAAAGTTGGACGTTGAGAGAAGAAACTGTTCTACTTTTTAAGTGATAAGAGACGTGATACTTTTTTGATCCCACAACTGGGGAAATTCCACCTCCGCATTTAACCCATCCGTGAAGTGAAACACCACATACACGCTAGTGAACACACACACACTAGAGGGCAGTGAGCACACTTTTCCGGAGCGGTGGGCAGCCCTATCCACGGCGCCCGGGGAGCAGTTGGGGGTTAGGTGTCTTGCTCAAGGACACCTCAGTCATGGACTGTCGGCCCTGGGGATCGAACCGGCAACCTTCCGGTCACAGGGCCAGATCCCTTAACCTCCAGCCCACGACTGCCCCGCAAGAATCCGTGCATTGGCCAGGAATCGAACCCGGGCCTCCCGCGAGGCAGGCGAGAATTCTACCACTGAACCACCAATGCTGTAGATGAAGATTAGTAAACGTTTCCTGCTGGAGATGAGAGAAAAGCAGCTACAGCTAATCTAAAAGCTTAAAGCAGAGCAAAGCAAGCCTGCGTTTTTGTTTACATCGTATTTTTTTTAGCCTATACGAGCACAACTCCATATACTGACATATTTATAGCCAAGATGGCAAAGTGGACATAAAATGCTGTGGCAGCCCAAGGAGGTTAAGAGTTTTGTTGAGAGGGCAAAATGGCTCTTAACACTTGGGTTGCGACCCCTGGGCAAGGCTAAACTACTGTAAGCTGAACGTAATGCTTTTATTAACATTAGAGAAACTATGGATTCAAAACAGGCTGTTTTTGCCACTTAGTTTCCATATGGAATGTATGGAGCTGAGAGGTAACAGCACGTTTTGAAACTTTAGCAGTGCTAGCAATAGTGAATAAAGCTTAATGCGCAGTGAATCGTCCATTAAGCCGCGTCTAATCTGGGCTTTACTGAACACTATAGACCACTATAAACTCCCAATGTAAGGTATTCACCACCTGGCACACTGGCTCTTGGCTGCATCGTCACAGCAATACTCACCCATTTGTTTTTAATTACTGTTATGACTGACAGGCACCAAATACACCCCCCAAAAAAAAAAGAGAGAGAGAAAAAAAAAGAAAAATCTACCATCCTGACAAATTTAGTTCCAGCTCCCGTCTAACAAACATGCCTCTAATACTCAGATACTCTGTAGACACTGATCACACAGATGCTCAAACTGATGTCTGTAGAACTAAAGTTAATACACCACAGGCCCCGCCCCCTATGAGCAGGCCACTCCTCCTTAGAAGGGGCTCCTGCTGCTGCGGCTGATGGCCTCCTGAGCTCCTTTTAGCGTCTCTCTCTTCACACACTTCCAGAAGCCGGACACGCCCTGGTTGGATCGAACCTGCACACACATGAAAACACACATTCAGAACATCAAGGTCAGAGCGAAGCTGCGAAGCTAATGTAGCTAACAAAGGATGGAAACATAAGCACCGACATGCTAAATCAGTGGTTCTCAATCCGGGCCTCAGAGATCCCAAGTCCATATTTTACTTCATCCTTCGGTATTGAGAGTTCGACTGGACCAAGAATGTGGACTGTCTGGGAGTCCCTGAGGTCCAGTTTGGTGAATCACCACACATTTACCTCAACCTGATCGACTACATTTGTAATGGGTTTTGTGGAGTCAGACCATCTGGGGACAAGCATTCGAAGTTTTGGCCTAAGCGTGAGTGGAAATGTAGACTAATTAGAACAAACCCGAGTACAAAATTTGTAAACCAATCCAACTGCTTATGAAGTAGGGGCCAATGGTATGCTGGTCAACCCTGGTGGACAGCAAGCCTAATGCCAGCGGGGAAGTCTCAGAGAAATCCTATAATTTGTGTGTTTTCATTGAATAAAATCCTATTGCTTGTGTGTGGCAGTTTTACAGTGACCATCAGTAAAGCGTTCTTGAGTCCTAACGAGTCCTAATCCGAACTCATTCACTGTGACGCTACTTTAGGTTTCAACCAAAACTTACTAAAGAAATGAGTTTTACTACAATACTTAGAGGTTAAATACAACAAGCAATAAGATTTTCTACCAAAACTAAAACTCCCACTGAAAAGTTGCTCCATGACGAGCTCTAAATCAAGACCTTGATAACAAAAGATAGAGTTTTTAGTGAGGGCCCCTCAGTTACTTACAAAATCTCTGTTGCTGTAGTACTCAAACCTGGACTAACTGGGGCAGTGGTCTCCAACCTGTGTCCAGTAAGCTGCCCTGCCCCTTAACTCTAATACATCTAATCCAGCCAATCAGAGACTTTGGGAAGAGGTTGATAAGCTGGAGTAGGTGTGGCAAACTGTGATCGGAACTACACTCTGCAGGACCAGCATTAGAGATTAGTTTTAACTAGGAAGGGAAAGTTCGTGAACAAACTGTTAGCTTGAAAAAGCCAGTTAATTACTTTTAAGACGTTAAAATGGTAGAAGTGCTGCTTAGATGTTGGTATGCGGTTGCTACGGTTTCCAAGTTGGTTGTTAATGTGTTGCCAGGTACTACCTTAAACTGCTACTTTAAATTCAATGCCACCTTAAATGTAATCACCAATTAAATTTACTACCACCTTAAATGTACAGATATTTGATTTCAAGGCAACTTGATGAACAATAGCTTTGTCATTATTGTCTTACCCTGAGACCCCGCAGAACTCTGTCTTTCATCACGCCGATGAACTCTTTATGGCTCAGACAGTTGTCCCCGTCCACATCGAAAATTTTGAACACTGTGTCCAGAACGTTCTCTGAGAGTTCCTCTCCAGTGGCGATCTTCACTGCTCTCTTAAACTGAGCTGCAGAGAAAAATAAGCTGGTTATACAATGTAATAGACACTCCAGGATGATGGTTCTGGAACTAAATATCACACCTCTTATTACAAGAACTACAGCGATAAATGTTAACGCTGTCCGGGCATAAAACGTCCAGCTTCTTTAAAAGCACCATTGAGAAAATGACCACCACCAATAAAAAAAAAAAAACAGAGTCGTGAAGTGCTTACCCATTCCGATTGGCTTGTTAGCTTCAGCAATCATCTTCATAGATAAGGCAAAGTCCTCCAGGTTATTGGAGAAGAGACAGAAGGCTTTAAACTCCTCAAAGGTGATGCTCTAGCAGAGAGAAAGAGGCGAATAACTTGACTTAAATCAAACCTTAATACAGTTGTAGCAATGCATGTTACACATAGATCCAACAGTCTAAACCCACAAAGGGACTGAGCTCTAATTGGTGGGCTATAAACTTCCATTACTTGTGAGCCACATTAGTTTCTATCTCCAGAGCAAAACTAAAGAAGGAACTTCAGACACCAGGCAGGGCTACACACTAATACAGCACACTTAAAAAGATGGTTCTTCAAAAAGGTTCTCTGATAAAGGAAATGGTTCTATAGATCTATGCATGTTTAGAGGGTTCTTTGCATGGCGAAAGGGTTCTTCAGATTAATGGAGAATGTGTTGTACGCCCCTTTCTGAAGAGGGTGCTATAGAAGAGCCATTTCTGGTGCTATATTATTATGATGCCAAGCTTGTTACAACAGAAGAACCCTTTTTGGGTGCTATATAGAACCCTTTTTAGAATCTGAAGAACACTTTAAACATGCAGAGGCTTCTTTGAGTGTCCATGGTTCTATATAGAACAAGTGTCTTTAGTAAAAAAACCCTGAAGAACCATCTTTAAGTGTGCAGAATCATCAGCAGATAACTCCTTAAATATAATAATATCAGCATCAGAACGATGTTTAGATTTGACTGATATTTCAATCTTGTGCTTATTGAACTCCAGGAGAGCAGAACGCCACAGTACCTGGGTTACTACACTAAAGCACCTACACTGTAGTGACTTCGCTGCTTTTGTAAGGTTGTTTTTGACACAAATGCTGCAAAATGCTGTTATATAGAGTTATATTTATCCCTAATCCAGGTAGATATAAGCCCAGTTTCTGCATTTATAAATGATTATGTATCAGCATCAGCCAACAATTCCCATATCAGTGCATCCCTAGCTTCCAACTGCCTTTGTGTTACCTCTCCTGTGGGTATTCTCCTCCTCACGTTTTCCAAGTACGCCTCATTGTCCTCTTCGTTGGCGTAGTACAGCAGCCACTCGGCGAAATCTTCTCTCCTCATGGTGTCCATACCCTTAGAGAACTGCAGGAACTCCATCTCCTGCACCTCCGCCTGCAGGTCCTCCATGAACCTACACACGACCAAAACGCAACCTTAAAACAACTCAAACAAAACCGTCCAATAGGAACGTTTCTTTTCTGTTCCCCTTTTGGACATGCTTGACTGGACTTGGCTCATCAGGATAATTAAGGAATTCTGGGAGCTGTCTCACAAAGCAAGGATTCCTGACTACATCTCAGCTTCACCAAATCTAACAAGCGGAATTGAGTGTTAACTCAGATTTGATACTCAGCCCGTAGCCGAGTATGACGTCGCTCCAATGACGTTTACCAGCAACAGCCAATAACGTGGAACATCTAGAGGAGTTAAAAAGACGTGGTACACAAATGTGTAGAACATGTACGCAGAACATGTAGTATAGCTTTTGAAGGTATATTGCTATATTATGATTAATGCCACCTTTATTAGAGTAATAAGGTTTTCCCATTAATCATCAGCCATCATTCTTCTCAAAAACTCACTACATCCAAAGCTGTTACACACGTAAACGCAGCATTTTGGACTGAAACTTCGGCCCAATCCCGTTTCACCCCTTGACCCAACCATTTAGCCCTTACCCCTCTGTTTTGCGCGTTCACATCTAGGCTTAGAGTGTCCCCATTTTTGCTGAAATAGAGGGGTAAGGCAAAGTTTTAGGGCTACACGGCCCTCCAAATGGAGGTTTTTCAGAGGCGACACTCCAGAGTGTTATGAGAAATAAAAAAACGAGGAAAACCAGCAAGACGGCTGAGCGAACGACCAAAGAAACCCACGAATCGAAGCATCTTCTGTTATAAAATTACAAAAACCGCTGTATTATCTTAATGTAGTTTCAATGCATTATGCTGGTTTTCTTCATGAGCATAAAATAAATAAAATCCCATCACTTAAAAGTATGCTAATTTTCCCGATCCACCTTAAATAGTCCGGCAGTTCTGACACCTGACGCGCCAGAATGTAACCGCTGCATCATTTAAGGTGGAACGGGAAAATTTGAACAAGAATATCTGACTTCAGCTTCGCATCACCAATAAATCAGCGGTGGGCGATAATAAATAATTGTCTTATAGCCCCTCTTTGAAAGCATGTGTTACCCTAAATGTGACTAAAGCCCAGCAGTGAGGAGGTGCCATCACCCCGACGGGCCGGGTCGCCTACAGAGCAGCGCTAGTAGCCTGAAAATGAAGTAATGTTGTTTTTTTATTTTGGTTTTTAATTTGAGGGTTGTCCCAATTCATAGGGCAACCACTACCCAACTCTGTTCCAAGGGGTTAGGGTGGCACTCGAAAACGAGGGTTAGGGGTAAAAAGAAGAAATGGGATTGGGTAAAATCTCATTTAGATGAGTAAAGCAACGCTGTTGCTACGGCCACCGTGCTGGTGTTTACTGTTTAAACATAAGTCACCAAAGTCTCCACAACTAACCTAGAGAACTCTCTGTACTGGAGTTTGTTTTGGCCCTTTCGGCCAAAGAAGAAGGCCTGAAGTGTGGTGCTGGGCTCGTCGCTGTCCTCTGCGGCCGCAGTCTGGATGAACACAGGAACACAGGCACATTAGAACCAATTAATTCATTAGACCCACACGCTCAACATACATCAATATAATTCCATCTAAATGACCAGAGCACTCTACAATCACTCTGCAGTAAGGCCGGCATCTGAATGCGAGATGTGGCGTTTGCCAGAGTAATTTAGCTCTGTATGAAAGCGCTTACGTGCGTCTTCTTGTTGCGGTTTGTTTAATTTAAAAACCCTTCTGCTGTTAATGGAGTAATCTTTGACTCTAATGTACAGCAGAGTCTCTCGCGGTCTTCAGACAGACTGAAGACACACCTCTTTATACGGCACTTCAATGGGCACTGACTTAAGTATTGATTGTAGTGTATTGTGTAGTGTAGTGTAGTGCATTATAGTGTATTGTAGTGCATTATAGTGTATTGTAGTGCATTATAGTGTTGTGTATTGTAGCGCTTCTTGTAAGCCGCTCTGGATAAGAGCGTCTGCTGAAGGCTGTAAATGTTAATGTAATGCTGCTCGCATGTAGCACTGAGTGTACTGACGATGTAAGAACCAGCTTTGTTTAAACTGAGGGGCTGGCGACTCGTTCTAAACTAGGACTAGGCTGGTCAGCTAGCTAACAGGCTAAAAGATAGCAGCCTAAATAACTCCATTATTAACATCACAGGCTTGGATTAAAGTACTTACAGTATAATTAACTGTAAAACAGCCGTATAAAAGGCTAAAAATGTGAATGAACTTGAACGAATTTACACGCTTCAAATATCAACGTTTCAGTCCAGAAGTCGCGTCAAACCCAGACTGAATCCCAAACGGCACCGTACTCCCTAAATAGCCTTCTAGCTATGAAAATGTAAGAATTCTAGCCTCTACAGTCAAATAGTGCATCATTTATCCAGCATGGATGTGTCCGAGTGCTGTATTTTGCTCTGATGGGCTGCAGGATCCAGTATTTACAGTGCTGTGCGAAAGTTTTAGGCATCTAAGTAAATTTTTAACAGTTGGCCTCAGCAGTGAGTTTATCACAATATACAGTAGAATAAAGTCGTATTCATAATTCAGATAAACAGAAAAACAAAAAGTAACAAGAATTTCTTGGGTCCATATTTTTCCTTGACACCTTCACAGCCGCCACAGAGACTCGTTAATATCATCAATTACATCATGAGCTCAATTTACTGAGCACTGATTGGTCAAACCAGGAGCTGCTTTTTAACTACATATAATACTGGACTTCCTCGAGGAGAGGCTTGGAGATGTTTAAATAAACAAACTAACATCCAGAAAATCAATGTTTATATTTTTATACATGTGTATATTTTATATATATATATATTTAAAAAAATATTAATTAATATTCTATACATTTGGTTTATACACTTCTCAGCAAATAAACACAAACTACACAAATAAATCAATTGTTAAAAAGTGTCTTGGGTGCCTAAGACTTTCGCTCAGTACTGGAAGTATAACATTTTTATTTTTATTAACAGGGATCCCACAATGCCTTTGCAAGTTTCTGCTCCCACCACGTTGAACATCAGGAACTTTCGCTATGACATGACGCACATGATCAGAACGTACTTAAACTTCCGGCCTGGGAAAGTAATCGGATACAGGCGGTTACACGGTTATTATAGCTCTTCTTAACAGATTTAACTAACTTATTTACAGGAATACCCATCCCGTTCAATCGGATAGACTGTATTCCAAACGGCCTCAACCGGACTAGTCTGGTCCGACTGAGGCGTTAACATGGATGCATTCTATTCCGATTGAGCTATTAGGTGGATTATTAATGGATTATCAGGCTACATGTAAAAAGTTTCACAAAGAGCATATCGCTGCTGTCGGAAGAAAACCTCGTATTTCCATTTGTGTCATTCAGTTTTTGACATAATTTCAAAAGGACCTGCTGTTCTTTACATTGTGTGTAAATTTCATGATGAATGGACCGAAAGAAACGGCCCAAAATGCCTTGGAAAGACGTCTGGTTCCATTGACTTCCATTATAACTACAGCAGGTTTTTTCCTTCTCCTGTAAAGTTTTGGAGCTAATTATACTCAGATAAACTAATGATGAGGCAGAACATTGAATTCCGTGTCTACGTTGAGGTTTGCACAAGCATAACAACCTGCATCTCGGTGCAGAACGACGCGCTCCTTTATAACGAAACCGAACCCACCTCAGCTGCATCTTTTGAAACTTTCCTTTGTCCGATGATGATCTTCAGCTTTGGAAGAAAAGAATTGGGTCAGTTCATCACTTCAAAGATACAATGAATTGAGCTTTGAGCTACACATCTCACATGGACACTGAACAGAAGGCATGCCTGACCACATACCTCTCGTTCATCTGAGCAATCCCTCGCCAGCGTTAACAGAGACACAAGGCAGCACGGGTCAATCTACAGGTCACAGTGTCCACAATACCCACATTTCTCGCCAACTCACTACTGCACATTCCATTGAGCTGACCAAGGTTTCGCTAATCAAGGCCTTTGAAGTGTTACTGTAAGACCGTCTGCATGGCTGAGAAACAAAACCAGTTCTAGATCAGTTCTACTCTTCTCAGGCCCTTGATGCATGAGACCACTACAGAGCCAGCATGCCACGCCAGCGAGCTCTGCTACTTTATTTCCCTGCTTCTGGCAACCAGGGCCACCAGACTGGGTTCATGCACGCCTGCATGCTGTACGTTCGCCACATGCTAAAATGGCGTTTCCATACTTTCCCTTTAAACCAGGCTCTTAAAGGGACGGGCTCACACTGGTGCAAGATCGGGGAAAAAAATAAATAAAATAGTCACCCCTGGGTTTTGCTTTAACTGTTGCCATGGAGACCAAGAACATGGGGAACGTTTCCAGCCTTAGTAAGAGACGGATCACCACGGAGCCAGAATAGGGGAAACAGGGGAGGATGTTCATGAATTTTTCCTTGTTTTCCAGACGATACATGGCATAATTTGGAGAACGTGCCGTTCTAAGGACATGTAGGCTTTGCTAAGAAATACTGAAATATATCTCTGACTTAATAACATATTTCTAACAGAAAACTAGCTCCTACATTCAGAGCAGAGGTGATACTGTACCTTCTCAAACTCCTTTTTGTCCACCTGCTCGTTGCCGTCAATGTCAAGCATTTTGAAAGCGATGTGGAAGCCTGTGCGTGGCTCTGCAATCACATAACGCAGCTCGCTTCAGTTAGTCAGCAAACAGAGGAGCAGCCAGCAGCTACGCCAGAATGATCTCCAAGCCACATCTCCAGGCTTACTGCTCCAACCCTACACCAGCACGTTTGATCCGACCCGACTACAGGTCTTCAGGAGCTTCTGAATCACAGGGGAACCTGTTAAACACTCTTTGGGTTTGTTGGGTTAAGGCTGGAGGCTGTAATTATTCAAGCTGACAGTAATTAGTGTCCATTAATGTCCACGGATGCATTTTCAAAAGATCTGGTGAAACATATTTACGGCACACTAAAAAGATCGTAAAGTAAACGTGTTTTCATCTCGTGGGAGCAACCAAACGTAAATAAGACAGCAGAAAACATATTTACTCGGACACACCCACCGTGGCTCTTACCAGCAAAAATGCCAACTTGTGACTGGCGCCGTAACCCCTTTAGAGGGCGCTGGTGAGTAACATTTATTTATTTGATTAACATCTTTAGAGGACGGCGGTCAGCACTGCTTGTTTATCTGACGTTTATTAAGGCCTTTAGAGGGCGGCGGTCAGCACTGCTTGTTTATCTGACGTTTATTAAGGCCTTTAGAGGGCGGCGGTCAGCACTGCTTGTTTATCTGATGTTTATTAAGACCTTTAGAGGGCGGCGGTCAGCACTGCTTGTTTATCTGACGTTTATTAAGACCTTTAGAGGGCGGCGGTCAGTATTGCTTGTTTATCTGACGTTTATTAAGACCTTTAGAGGGCGGCGGTCAGCACTGCTTGTTTATCTGACGTTTATTAAGACCTTTAGAGGGCGGCGGTCAGCACTGCTTGTTTATCTGACGTTTATTAAGACCTTTAGAGGGCGGCGGTCAGTATTGCTTGTTTATCTGACGTTTATTAAGACCTTTAGAGGGCGGCGGTCAGTATTGCTTGTTTATCTGACGTTTATTAAGACCTTTAGAGGGCGGCGGTCAGCACTGCTTGTTTATCTGATGTTTATTAAGACCTTTAGAGGGCGGCGGTCAGTATTGCTTGTTTATCTGACGTTTATTAAGACCTTTAGAGGGCGGCGGTCAGTATTGCTTGTTTATCTGACGTTTATTAAGGCCTTTAGAGGGCGGCGGTCAGCACTGCTTGTTTATCTGACGTTTATTAAGACCTTTAGAGGGCGGCGGTCAGCACTGCTTGTTTATCTGATGTTTATTAAGACCTTTAGAGGGCGGCGGTCAGTATTGCTTGTTTATCTGACGTTTATTAAGACCTTTAGAGGGCGGCGGTCAGTATTGCTTGTTTATCTGATGTTTATTAAGACCTTTAGAGGGCGGCGGTCAGTATTGCTTGTTTATCTGATGTTTATTAAGACCTTTAGAGGGCGGCGGTCAGCACTGCTTGTTTATCTGACGTTTATTAAGGCCTTTAGAGGGCGGCGGTCAGCACTGCTTGTTTATCTGATGTTTATTAAGGCCTTTAGAGGGCGGCGGTCAGTATTGCTTGTTTATCTGACGTTTATTAAGACCTTTAGAGGGCGGCGGTCAGCACTCCTTGTTTATTTGATGGTTGTTAATGACTTTAGAGGGCGGCATACGGTTCCTACTGAAATCTGCAGGAGCGTGACGTTTGAAGAAGAACTGCAGAGAACTAATGACTGAATCCCAAACGGCCTCCTTCTGGACATAAAGAACTCTACTCAGAGTAGAAGCCATCATGTTATCACTGATAATGATGGCCATTGCTTTGTTTGGAGAAGTGGGGAACAGTGTGGTAGGTCATGCAGAGCTGTTGTTCCAGTGCGTCACTGATCCTTTCTGCCAATCTGCACCAGAGAAAGCGTTCGGAGTTCATCGCCTTGGACGCCCCACTGTCGTCAAGAAAGGTGGATTGTGTGACAATACAAGCTTATTAACAATCACTGTATGTCCAACACAACCTGAAATTCCCAACAACAGTAAACACTTGGTCTCCAAGGCGGTTAATTCCACTGTTTTAATCTATACTATACCTTGCGATTTCTGGTCATTTCCAAAGCCGAGTCCACAGGTCTCAGTGTGCTGTGGTGGGTGCAGTGGGTTGCCACATGTCCAAACCTGCAGTGGAGGAGTTCTTGGGTGTTGCACCGCCTCTTGATGCTCATGAAAAGTCATGAATCTCTGGTCTACTGTCCCTCATAGAAGCTGTGACAATTACACGTAGCTGGTATTTTCACTGTTGATCTGCTGCAGCTCAAACTGTTTGAACGAGACTGTGCAGTAGAGTAAAAAATTACTCCTAAAAACATTTGGAAAAAACTTTGCTACAGACAAATTTAAACTGCTTTCTTTAGTTAGAATTTTCAACCACTTTCTCTGTTTTTCAGTGGCCAAACTTTCCTGATATATAGACGCATAAATACTACAGTTGGCCTGTAACCACCGTTTTGCTTCGGACGGCGATAACGATATTGAAGTCTTGAGTATCAGCAAATACCAATTTGGTATTTTGATATTCTTCTCTAAAAAGCTTCAAAATAAGCTGCTTTTAACTGAAGTGCTTCATTTAAGATGAGCATCTAAATCAAATCAAATTTATTTGTAGCGCTTTTTACAACGGATGTTGTCACAAAGCAGCTTTACAGAATTTCAGAAAAGACAAAGTTTCAACAGGACTGTAAGAATGTACAGAAACCCCCCCCCCGGGTGGGCAAGCCAGGGGCAACAGTGGCAAGGAAAAACTCCCTCAGAGCTGAGGAAGAAACCTTGGGAGGAACCAGGCTCACCAGCGGGGACCCATCCTCCTCTGGTCAAACTACCTACAAGTGATTATACTACTAATATTAATAGCAGTAATATTGGTATTAGGAATAACTAGGAGTTATCTAAAAGTGGGCACTCATGTTAAAACTACTTAA
>NC_051233.1:29974238-29985602 GCF_015220715.1 Pygocentrus nattereri
AACTGTGCATCAGTAGATCTGTAACTGCACAAGTACGCAGCGGACCAATAAGACATGGTCTGCTTTACATAGTCTCCAGTGACCAAAGCACAAGGTGGGTGTTTCTAATAAATTGACCAGTGAGTGGAAGTACAAGGTGGGTGTTTCTAATAAAGTGGCCAGTGAGTGAAAGTACAAGGTGGGTGTTTCTAATAAAGTGGCCAGTGAGTGGAAATACAAGGTGGGTGTTTCTAAT
Source organism: Pygocentrus nattereri (assembly GCF_015220715.1). NCBI lineage: Eukaryota > Metazoa > Chordata > Actinopteri > Characiformes > Serrasalmidae > Pygocentrus > Pygocentrus nattereri. Next base: position 29,974,474 of record NC_051233.1, read on the forward strand.
AAAGTGGCCAGTCAGTGGAAGCACAAGGTGGGTGTTTCTAATAAAGTGGCCAGTGAGTGGAAGTACAAGGTGGGTGTTTCTAATAAAGTGGCCAGTGAGTGGAAATACAAGGTGGGTGTTTCTAATAAAGTGGCCAGTGAGTGGAAATACAAGGTGGGTGTTTCTAATAAAGTGGCCAGTGAGTGGAAGCACAAGGTGGGTGTTTCTAATAAAGTGGCCAGTGAGTGGAAGTACAAGGTGGGTGTTTCTATTAAAGTGGCCAGTGAGTGGAAGTACAAGGTGGGTGTTTCTAATAAAGTGGCCAGTGAGTGGAAGTACAAGGTGGGTGTTTCTAATAAAGTGGCCAGTGAGAGGAAGTACAAGGTAGGTGTTTCTAATAAAGTGGCCAGTGAGTGGAAGTACAAGGTGGGTGTTTCTAATAAAGTGGCCAGTGAGCACAGATGTCAGGTTGTTCTCCTTCCTTCCCGAAATTCTAATAAAAGCAGTTCCAAACAAAAGGATCTGGATTCAGTGGAGCTACACTGCTCAGACACTCGCCTGTCTTGGCTGATGGACGTGCGAATTAGATTTTTTGGTGAGCTGCTCCTTCAGAAGCAGGTAGAGCAGCACGCCCTGCAGGTTCACTGACTGTGGCTGAAAGTCCAGTGCAGCCCTCACCTGCAGGACCTGCTAGACCTGGTTCAGTAGGAAGTTCTGATGCTGAATTGGACTCGAAGTTAATCATCTAAACCGAACCGATGAGCTGAACCACGTGAGCTGAACCAGGTGAGCTGGAACAGGACCACCAGCGACCTGGACTAAAGGCCCCACTGGACCCGGACCTGGGCCTCCAGCTCTGATGTGTCACTGTAACTGATTAGTGTGAAGATTAAAGCCACGGGTGTTAATAAGAGTGAAGCCTGGCGCCTCTGGGGTCTGGGGGTCTGCGGGTCTGCCAGAGATAAACACTCAGAAACTTTTACCTTCTGCTGCTCGGAGCACCCAGCCCGGGTTAACAGCCTCCAGCGCGGTTCCCCCTGATACCGAAGCAGACCACCGGCGACCAGACAGCCCACCAGCCCGCCTCCCACCGCGGGGCTTATCCTGAGGAACCGGACGGACCACGACCGCCTGAAGAAGCTCCTCAGAACCGGAGCGAACCTGCCCAGCGTCGCCATTTCAGCAACGGGAAGTTTCACCACCAACTCTTATCGGCTGAGGCGGAGCCACACTGACTGACCGCGCACCGCAGCGCCATCTGCCGGCGGTCTGACGAACTGCGGCCTTATCGAAATACCGGCACACGCTTAAAGGGGAACTCCACCGACTTTTCAAAATTTCTGTATAATTCAATGAGATATGAAGTCATTCAGGTTGGTTTGATGTGAAATGAATCATCTGCAAAGAACTCATATCTTTACAGTGGTGGTGATAGAAACCATGACTTCTGATGTTTACCATGCAAATGTAGCCATTTTATTTACTATCAGTAAATAACCTACGTGTCTTCTGAGTTGTTGTTTTTTTTTTTAATGTAACGTTGATGATGGTAAATGTGAAAATTCTTTGGGGACTATTTTGCCTTAGAACACCCTTCATGTATCCCTCTGCCATGAATGTATTAAGGTCATTTGGTTAGAACGTCATGTAACCAAAGATGACCTAGGAAGCTTTGGAGGCGTTAAGCTCCTCAGATGTCTGGTTCTGATCATCATCACTCTGGACAGTTCTGACTCTGTAAGTCCCTCTAGAACAGCGTTCCATACAGAACCACTGCAGGAGTTTGTCGACATGTTAACCCTGTCATTAGGCACAAATTTTGAAAAACGGGTGGAGGTCCCCTTTGATAAGGGCGTTTTCAGTACTTCTGCTGTAGAGACAACTGTAACCTTTTTTTTCAATGTAGTAATTTCGGAGAGATGCACAGCTGGTTGTCTTTAAACATTAACAATGTTTGAATATCATGATATTACTTTTTGCAAACGTAATTTGGAGCCATACGTTTTTAATAAGTGTCTATCCTTTTGGGGAAATATATCTTTTATCTTTAACAAAGAAACCTGGCAAAGGAACAAACAAAGTCTGTATACGTCAAACATGAAATACCTTCTAAACTTATTATGCTATATTAAATAATAAAAAAAAAATAAAGATAGTTCTCCTTTAAAACCACGATTTCTCTACAGAACCATTTGATGCTGCGTTTTTTTTTAATTGTTCTTCAGATTGAAGGACAATGTGTTGTATGTGGTTCTATACAGAACCATTTTGAAAACGCTTCTACATAGCACCAAAAAGGGCTCTCCTACTATTATGATGTCAAACTTGAGTACAGTAAAAGAACCTTTTTCAGTGCTTTATAGAACCTAACAAAGCTCCCTTATTGTATTACAGTGTAACTCCTTCTTTCAATGCTTATATTATTGAATTTGTCTCTATGAACGTTAATTATTAAAAATGCTCATTTCATCCCAGAACATTCCGTGTATCACTGCTGTCGGAAGAAAACATCACATCTCCATTTTTATCGTTTTTCAGTTTTTGACATAATTTGAAAATACCTGTTGTTTTTTATATTGTCTGTAAATTTCATGATGAATGGACCAAAGGAAATGACCAAAAATGACTCGGAAAGACGTCTGGTTCCATTGACTTACATTAAAAGTAAACAAGGTTTTCTCTTTCTCCTGTAAAGTTACTGTTTTGGACATACAAGGTTTTCTAACAACAACGATATGTAGTTTTTATGTCTACTAAGATCTAAATACACTATATGGACAAAAAGTATTGGGACACCTACACGTTAAACCTACAGAGGCTTTTATGTCACCCCATTCTAAATCCATGGGCATTAATGTGCAGTTTCCACTCTTCTGGGAAGTTTTCTACAAGATTTTGCTGTGTGTCTGTGGGATTTCTGGCCGTTCTTCCAGAAGCGCATTTGTGAGGTCAGACACTGATGTTGGGCAAGAAGGTCTGGCTCACAGTCTCCACTCTAATTCATCCCAAAGGTGTTCTATGGGGTTGAGGTCAGGACTCTGTGCAGGACAGTCGAGTTCTTCCAGACCAAACTGGCTCATCCACGTCTTTATGGACCTTCTTTGTGCACTGGTGCTCAGTCATGTTGGAACAGGAAGGGGCCGTCCCCAAACTGCCAAAATGTCTTGGTCTGCTGACGCATTAAGATTTTCCTTCACTGGAACTAAGGGGTCTAGACCAACCCCTCTAAATTACAGTACCACGCTCAAATTCAGTGAGCTCTTCAGAATGACCCATTCTTTCTCTGCATGGCTAGGTGCTTGATTTTATACACTTTTGGCAATGAGACTGAATGAAACACCTGAATTCAGGATCAAGAGGTGTGTCCCAATACTTTTTTCCATATGGTGTATTCATTACACTAAAATCACATTGAATACTAAACACATTGATTGGCATGATAAAGAAGATAACATAACATTTTTTAAAGATCAAAACTTGGTAAACTTATAATTTTATCAATATCAGTATAAATAATGTGTGTTTTCGTCATCTTTGTCAGGGTCCGTCAAGCCTAGCATGTCCACCCCATCACACACCAAAAAGACAGAGGAACATTTTGTATGAAAAAAATAATGTAATTCACTTTTACTGAGCCAGTTATTTCATGAGTATTCCACCCTATCAACGGTTTTGTGTGCTGGAATAGGAAAGTGTTATTTGCACAAATCACAACAATGGTCACAGAAGTGGGAGAATCTCTTTTATTCTTTAAATAACAATATTCAAAATACAACATTAAATGCAGCAAGAGAAATGCAGGTGGACACTGTCTACAGTCCTACATAAACCCAGATATTTTAATGTTTATGTAAAACGGTCATGGAATCTATGGAGAGAGAGAGAGAGAGAGAGAGAGAGAGAGAGAGAGAGAGAGAGAGAGAGAGAGACAGAGAGAGAGGGAGAGGATATAGAGAGAGAGAGAGAAAGAGAGAGAGAGAGAGAAAGAGAAAGAGAGAGAGAGAGAGAGAGAGAGAGAGAGAGAGAGAGGGAGAGAGAGAGACAGAGAGACAGAGAGAGAGAGAGAGAGAGAGAGAGAGAGAGGATAGAGAGAGAAAGAGAGAGAGAGACAGAGAGAGAGAGAGAGAGACAGAGAACTGCTGTTTCTGCTCTCTGAGAACTTTTCATCTTACTCTTCACTTTCTTAATTGAATCCATGGTGGAGAAACACCTGTGATTTCTCAGTTTGAAAAATATCCATGTCCATTCAGTGCCATTTTTGTGGAATGACTAATTTTCTATACATTTTTATATGTGACTAAAAAAAGAACACTTTAGATCTTAAAAGGAAAAAAGTTGTATTTAAAGTTGGAATTACAGTTTGTAGCAATGTTCTTTGTTGTTCAAAACAGCCACCACCACACCATCTTCTCAAAGACTTATGACTTTATTAGCTCAAGCCAAGTGTGTTAGATGAGCCCTTTCACTGAGAGCGCTGCTACCTGGGTGTTATAAAAATTAACAAAAAAAAGTTATAAAAATCTGGCTACATTATTATTATGTTGGTGATAATCATACAGGCGTCACATATTGGCCCCAAATGACTGAGGTGTCCTTGAGCAAGACACCTAACTGCTAACCCAACTGCTCCCTGGGTGCCGTGGATAGGGCTGCCCACCGCTCCGGGCAATGTTTCACTTCACGGATGGGTTAAATGCGGAGGTGGAATTTCCCCGTTGGGGGACTAATAAGGGTCACTTAATCTTAATCTTAAATATTTATTGCGAATAATGTTTTATAGTAGTATCAACAGACCTGCTGGAAAATGCTTCTCAAATATAGCTAAATTATTATTACACCCAGGACTTTTTGTCCATATTTTGTTGACAAATAGCAACATATACAGCAAAGTTTTATTGCATACAAGCTCAATGCAGACTCCTCTGTCTTATGTAGGCTACACTATACTTTTATACAACTATTTACGACTCGCTGTACTTTAGAAGAACATCTGGGGTGTTCCTGTTCTGTAAAACAGCGATTTATTGTGTTGTTTATTAAAATGAAAGTGATGTTTTGCAAGCTGTTCAAATCGATATATGTACAGTAAACATGGATTACCCTGCTTTCGAGCTAAAGACTGCGCGCATGCTCCCGTGAGGGGGTGCATCTCGCGGCAGGGGTGCGGAATTCGGCACAACACCGGCAGTAATTACATAGCTAATAACGACTCGTTCGGTGGAGCATGACTGAGTGATGCTGTTCTGATCTGTTTTGATCTGTAAACCTTGAGGCGTAGAAGGAATGAAGAGCTGTTAAATGAGGCTAAATGCACAGAAAACTTTTGCGGAAGCTCTGCTGCCGCCGCCCTCAGCCGGTCTCAAGACACGGAGACGTGTGACGTCAGTATCTCCCATTGGCTGACCGAGAAACCTTTTCCTCTGTTTCCGCATTGTTTGCCAGTCAGAGTTAGTAAAGAATGTCAGACGGACAGCTTTTGTTGTTGTTGTTGCTGTTGTTTTGTTTATTTACGACTTTTGATCGAGTGCAGCTCTGACAATGAAAGCACAGATGGGAAAAGCCGGGAGCTGTTGGTGTTTCTGGACGCTGGTTGGGGTTTTTTCTGCTGTGTCGGGTAAGATAGTGACGCACTTTAAATCCTTCTTCTCAAAAGTCGCTCAAAAACACGAAGTATTGTAACCTGATGCAACAGAACCGCATCTGTACGTTCAGCAGGCAGGTCTCTGTCAGCTTACACCCGTTTTTGAAGACGCTGAAAGGCGTTTATTGATCACGCGGCTGTCCAGGCATCTGAATGGCACTTAAGCGTTTCCAATTTGGTCAGGTATTTCTAAAATATATATAATAATAAAACAAATCATGTGCATGACCGCTCTTGTTGTACAGATGTACAAAACGTGGGATTAACAAGGACTTTGTAAAAAGTTGATTTATAATTTACAACCAAGATGGCACTTGTGTTAAGAGTTGGTGTGTTACTCTTTAGGGCGTTGGCTCCCAGTTTTTCCCAGTGTTTTATTCTTGACCTTGTCAAGGTCATGAAGTGTGCAGTTTTTACATTTTAATTCAGTACGAGGATCATATCGGTTATCACGACCACATCAATGTAATGTGTGTATTAAATGCGGATAGCCAGTGAACTTGCGCTGCGTTGCATGTGATGACGCCAGAGCTGAGGGTTAGCCTGCAGAGGTTCATTAACTGCTAGGAGATGGAATGCGTCTCATATCAAGCCTCAGCGAATAAAGTTGGCTTACAGTAGCAGATTATCGTCAGTAATGTATATTGACATAGATAGATAAATGCTAAGCACTTTGGGTTTCAACCCCACTTTGTCTAGGGTGTCTATAACTAGAACAGATAAACTGCAGCTATTTAAGCCAATTTGTGATTTTAATTGTATTTAATGCATAAGCCCAAATAAAAGTTACTTTTTATAATAATATTTACTGCAGATTTACTGTCCTCTGAAAATAACTCAACACACAGACATTACTGTCTAAATAACTGACAACACAGGGAACATGTCCAAATTGTGCCCAGAGTGTCAATATTTTGTGTGACCACCAACTACCATTTAGAGCATACTCCCAAACTGCATCTCAGTGTGGTTCAGCAACTGCTCTGCATCTGACCATAGAACGCTCCAGCGGGTGAGAAACTGCCCAGAAAGGTGCCCAGTTACCATCCATTGAGATTGCTTTCCATGAGGCTGTGACCCTGCTGAACTCCACACTGCCACTTTAACTCTTTGCACTCACTGCACTGTTACTGCACTTTATGTCCTAGTAGTATTTAAGTATTCATATTTGCACTCGCAGGACATACTACCTCATTGTACACCCTTTACTCACTCTGTATGTATATTTGTGGTCTCAAATATATATAGATGGATGGATGGATGGATGTGTGTGTGTGTGTGTGTGTGTGTGTGTGTGTGTGTGTGTGTGTGTGTGTGTGTGTGTGTGTACTTGTCTTGCTATTCTTGTGAGGACCACCATAAGATAAACGGCCTTCTTGTGAGGACATTTTGGAGAGTGAGGACCAAAATTCCAGTCCTCACTTGATTTTGCTATTAATGGCCCCCAAAGGTCATGTGACATCAGCTGAGCGAGTTTCCTGGTGGTCCTCAGTGGAATAGGAAATTTAGAAATCTGTGTTTTCGGCGTGCTCCTTACTGCCCCTGGTGGACACACTCCACTGCTTTAGTGCCTGTTTTCTATTGGGTAGCAGAGAACGCCTGCTTATTGAATATTGGCGCTGTGGGCGGAGTCTGTTCTTAAAGGCGCAGCAGAGGGAAAGGCTTACTGTGGAGGTACAGCGCTTTTGGAGGGGGAAACGTTAAACGAATAAGTGAAAATGTAAATGCTCATTTGTTATTGTCATGATTAATTAGTGACACTAACTGTAAAGGTGATTTATAATGTTTGGAACAGGAGTTTGGAGGGAAATGTTTACTGTGGAGATTAACAGTTAACTAGTTGAGCTGAACTTTTAACCTGAGCGGCTCTCAGAGTAAGAAACTGAGTCCTGCAGCCTCTCAGAGAGAGTTCTCCATATAAAATACACAGCACGGTGTTCAGCCTGTACTGCTGGTCCAGTTCACACTGACAGAGATTTCACTACATTAACACAGAGAAAGGCATATAAGGCCGACATGACCTCACTGGAGTAAATCAGTACGTAGCTACACTTAGTGATGTATATGTGACACAAGCATGCATATAGAGGAGATGCAGATGGCATGATGTTGGCGGAGCAGGCAGGGTTGATACTAGGTTTTGCGGGCAGGAGTGACCCTGTACCCTTGCACAGCTCTGCTTGGTGTGTTTAGATAACTTTGGTTTGTATTGTTGTGTCCAAAATTCAAATGAACAAATTAACTATTGAGACCCACCTGCTCAGTTCAGTGGGCAGTGTTCACACTTACGCTAAGGAAACGCACTAACAGGTTCACTAGGGTTCATTTTAATCTAACCAAAGCTGATACGTCTGCTCTTTGTACTGTTCTGCAGTGTCCCTTCCCTCTAAAGGGAATCACTGGACTTCTCACTGCATGGTTCGAGCATGGTTTCTTGTGATTTGGATACAACTGACCACTCTGATGGTCATTTATCTTTATAACAGTCTTCTGCAATGTAGCATATGCATTCCATGCATGCTTTCAATAATTTTTTATTCTGAAAAGAAGCATCACTGAATGGTTGAGTAAAGATGAAATGATGTGTAAACCACATGCTATGGCCTTCTTAATCACCAGATATCAGTCCAGTTGAACATCTACTGGACTTTGTACTTATTAACATGTACACTGCTCAAAAAAATAAAGGGAACACTCAAATAACACATTCTAGATCTGAATGAATGAAATACTCATTGAATACTTTGTTCTGTACAAAGTTGAATGTGCTGACAACAAAATCACAAAAATCATCAATGGATAATTCAAATTTATTCACCAATGGAGGCCTGGATTTGGAGTCACACACAAAATTAAAGTGGAAAAACACACGACAGGCTGATCCAACTTTGATGTGATGTCCTTAAAACAAGTCAAAATGAGGCTCAGTATTGTGTGTGGTCTCTATGTGCCTGTATGACCTCCCTACAATGCCTGGGCAGCTCCTGATGAGGTGGAGGATGGTCTCCTGAGGGATCTCCTCCCAGACCACGACTAAAACATCCGCCAACTCCTGGACAGTCTGTGGTGCGACGTGGCGTTGGTGGATGGAGCGAGACATGATGTCCCAGATCTGCTCAATCAGTTTCAGGTCTGGGGAACGGGCGGGCCAGTCCATAGCTTCAATGGCTTCATCTTGCAGGAACTGCTGACACACTCCAGCCACATGAGGTCTAGCATTGTCCTGCATTAGGAGGAACCCAGGGCCAACCGCACCAGCATATGGTCTCACAACGGGTCTGAGGATCTCATCTCGCTACCTAATGGCAGTCAGGCTCCCTCTGGCGAGCACATGGAGGGCTGTGCAGCCCTCCAAAGAAATGCCACCCCACACCACTGACCCACTGCCAAACCGGTCATGCTGAAGGATGTTGCAGGCAGCAGATTGTTCTCCACGGTGTCTCCAGACTCTGTCACGTCTGTCACATGTGCTCAGTGTGAACCTGCTTTGATCTGTGAAGATCACAGGGCGCCACTGGCGAATTTGCCAATCCTGGTGTTCTCTGGCAAATGCCAAGCGTCCTGCATGGTGTTGGGCTGTGAGCACAACCCCCATCTGTGGACGTCGGGCCCTCATACCATCCTCATGGAGTCGGTTTCTAACCGTGTGCAGACACATGCAAATTTGTGGCCTGCAGGAGGTCATTTTGCAGGGCTCTGGCAGTGCTCCTCCTGTTCCTCCTTGCACAAAGGTGGAGGTAGCGGTCCTGCTGCTGGGTTGTTGCCCTCCTACGGCCTCCTCCACGTCTCCTGGTGTACTGGCCTGTCTCCTGGTAGTGCCTCCAGCCTCTGGACACTACGCTGACAGACACAGCAAACCTTCTTGCCACAGCTTGCGTTGATGTGCCATCCTGGATGAGCTGCACTACCTGAGCCACTTGTGTGGGTTGTAGAGTCCGTCTCCTGCTACCACGAGTGTGAAAGCACCACCAACATTCAAAAGTGACCAAAACATCAGCCAGAAAGCAGAAAGGTACTGAGAAGTGGTCTGTGGTCCCACCTGCAGAACCACTCCTTTATTGAGTGTTTCTTGCTAATTGCCAATAATTTCCACCTGTTGTCTGTTCCATTTACACAACAGCTGTGAAATTGATTGTCAGTGTTGCTTCCTAAGTGGACAGTTTGATTTCACAGAAGTTTGATTTAGTTGGAGTTATATTGTGTTGTTTAAGTGTTCCCTTTATTTGTTTGAGCAGTGTATGTTGTCTCTCTCCACCACCGTCATATCTCCAGTTCATAAAATAGGTCAATGCATAGATCCAAAAAAATCTAAACTGAATATCACTTGAATATCACATGTGCTCTGGCTGCTGGGGTGATTCAGTGCCTCCCAAAGACTTTGTGTTCTCTTACTGACTGACTGATCACTTTTGTTGAAATACACATGCACAGCTATGGATGACAAGTATCTTGTTGAAATGCCATTAATGATTCTACGTAGCCGATGGTGGTGCAGCAAAACCTGGACTGCCTGGTCTCGCTGTTAGCCATCTGTATGTGGTTGTTCTTATTTCAGCTACATGTTTAAACACAGCAAGCAATAGTTTACGTCTTTCTGTTTCACTGTCCTATCCATATGAGGAGGTATGCAGACTAGACACTCACATATGCATTATTAATTGGCTAAGATCAAAGAATGAAGTGAGACAAACAGTTGTTGACCTTCATAAATCAGGCAGTGACTACAAGACATGCTAATGTTTCAGGTGACATGCTTCACATCTCCTGTTGTTTTTCTTTGTCTTAATGGTAGAGACTGAAATGCTCAGTTGTGGGGACAGATGTTTATGTGTGGGAACAAGGCCTCTTTCTCATTTAGTGATTCAGTTATGTTTGAAGTTCTAATAAAGATACATGTCTGTCCTGATCAGGATACAGTCCAGATGCTAATTACATGAAGTGGCTTGGTGTAAGCAGGTCCATTTGATTGTGTGTGGGTGATCTATTAGCTTATCGTGTAAATCTATTCTATGAATCTCCCTGTGACCGCACCTGCTGACACTTCTCAACGCCAAACTAGTTCCCTTCCCTACTTTAATATAAACCCACTGCTGGTCGTTCTGGTCGTGAAAGGTTTTGGTGCATTAACTGTTTGTTTTGAGTATAGAAACAGTAGTAAGTGTAAAAAGTGTACATATACTATTTAACAACAGTTCAGTCTACTTTAAAATCTATAATAATATTTAAAGGGCAGGAGTTTCTGTAAAGGCCTGTTGGTTTCTATGTTAAGCGTCTCCTGTTCTCTTCTCAGTACAGATGTAATGATTGTGTAGTAGACACTGACAGTAAAGATTCTGCAGTATGGCTTTAAGGTCAGTAATTCTCAGTGTGCGGGGTGAACAGTACACAAGGCCTACAGTCACTCTGTTTCTGAATGGATCGTTTTTCAACGCGATTAAAGAAACTTTGTGAGCACCACAAGAAGCAGGAGGAGTATCAGCACATCCTCAACCAGCAGGAAAAGGAGCAG